>NC_025995.2:47704832-47927332 GCF_000442705.2 Elaeis guineensis | reverse complement strand
CAGAAGTCATCTCTTCTTTCTTACATTCATCTCTAAATTATCCAATTTCTTTCTTCCTTCCCTTGTTAGGACAAGTCTAAATATAATAAGGGCAAATCTGATTTAGGACAAGGACTTAGGAAGATAGTAAAGGAAGACAGAGATAAAGTAGAGAAAGACAAGCCAAGGAAGGAGGGTGTTTAGGAAAACACAAGTGTTGTGCTGCCCAAATTAGTGAAGAAAAGTCTTGAAGGAGCTTGAGTCTTGATCCAGTCTCTGTATGAATCACCATTGGATGCCTAGTGGAAGCTCTGCTGAAATTTTTTAGATTTAGCGATACAGATATTCTTCTATATCTTCCATAGTGTCATGCATGTTTAGATATATGATTGTTAATCACTAAAGAGATCTTAAGTTAGGATTTGATAATTATGATTTCATTATGCAAAGTTATGAAATTCATACTTTCACCGTGCTATCATAACCCAACAGTGGTATCAGAGCCAACCTTGATTGGTTCAATCATATGAGCATGTCTATATATAGAATTATATATATGAGTTGTATACATATGATATACTGTATGTGCTATACTATGCAAATAACTTTGTTATGATTTAATTAATATATATATTTGTTAGATCATAATCATGCAGTTGAATTTTTAAGGATGTGCTTGTGACCATTAAAGCCCTCATAAAAAAATTATATTAAATCGTAGTGATCAGAACCAGTGACTAACTAATTCTTGAATCAGTTAATCAATTGGTGTCTAGACAAGTGTTAAAGATGATTCTTTAATTGATTCTATTGACTGACCTAGCCAATTTATTGGTATCTAAAGAAAGCAACAGGAGGGCCCCCACCTCCCTACCTGGCCAATTGGATTAGTCTAAATCTTGAATTTGGTTTGCTCAGTGTTTATTACACTACTAATGCCTTCCTTCATGCTAAGATGATTATTATTTTAAGAACCATAGTAACTTTGTTGTGCTATCCACAAGACCTATCATGGGCTGATATAATAAAATCTTAGTGCATTATGAATGCTTATGGTATATTTGAATTATTATTATTTTGTTGTGCTATCCACAAGAGCAACATTAATTTCAAATATGACTGTATGAAAATAAAGAGTTTAACTTAACTAAAATATTATAGTTTGTTGTACTATCCACAAGACTTCTTTGAGGAATAAAGATTTCAACCCTACTAAAAGACCGATTTAGGATTTCTCGTCTATCATAAAGAGGGCTATGGTATATGATAAAATAGTGAGAGCAATAACTAGAATAAAAAATCTCGTCTAATTATATATGTCATCATAAATCGTCTACTTATATGATTATTCTTAATTCTTGTAGATTAAAACTCTGCATTATGGCTACTTCACTCTCACTACCTTGCATCCTTAATGCAAATAAGCTGACTGGTCTCAATTATGTGGACTGACTAAGAAACTTGCGTATAGTACTTATGCAAGTTGTCTTACATTCTGGACACATCTGACCCTGATCCAATCAGTGAAGATGCTTTAGAAGAGGAAAAGGCCACATATAAGATATGGCAAAATGACAACATGGTTGTCAATTGTATAATATTGGCCTCTACGAATAATGAATTACAGAGGCAACATGAAGATATGGATGCTTCTTCTATACTGCTCAATTTAAAAGAGCTATATGGAGAGCAAAGCCAAACTGCTAGATATGAATTATCTAAGCAGCTGTTTCGGGCTCGGATGACTGAGGGAACTCCAGTTCAAAATCATGTGCTGAAGATGATTGACTTAATCACCAAATTAGGTCAATTAGGATTCACCGTGGATGTAGAACTCAATCAAGATCTAATCCTCCCGTCTCTCCCAGAATCCTTCTCCCAGTTTGTGGTAAATTACCACATGAACAAACTGGACATTTCTCTGTCAGAGCTATTAAATATGTTGAAAATAGTTGAAAATCATATAAAGGGAGAGAAAGATTCACTTCTTATGGTGGACAAAAATAAATATGACAAGAAGGATTCAAAGAAAGAAAAGAAATTGAACCCTAAAAGAAGCACCTTCAAGAAGAAGGCAAAGCATGTCCTTGCAGATATGACATGTTATCACTGTGGCAAGACAAGACATTGAAAAAGAAATTGCAAGAGTTTTCTTGCAAAGATGAAAGAAAATGCAAATGTGGCACACAAAGGTATGTATATGATACATACTATATGTTCATTAAGTTGTTCAACAAGTAATTCATGGATATTGGATACCGCATATGGTTCTCATATTTGCAATTCGTTGCAGGGATTACAGAGAATCAAAGGGCTTAAGAAAAATGAGTTCAAGTTTTTCAGTGCTAGTAGAGAATCAATCTCTGCTGAAGCTGTGGGAACTTACCTACTGAAGCTACCGTCAGGAAAAACTCTAAAATTAGAAAAATATTATTACATGCCAAAGATTCTGAGAAATATCATGTATGTACCTCTCTTGATACAATGTGGATATAAAATAAAATTTATGGGCAGTCATTGCTCTATATTTCGTGCAAATGAATGTTTTAGCAATGGATATTTTGATAATGATCTTCTAATTCTATTATTTAATGAAAATATTTTTGATATTCATGAAAATATAAAAAGAGAGAAGACATAAATGTCATTTCTCTGGCATTGCCGCCTTGATCTTATTGGTGAGTCAAGAATAAGCAAGTTATACAAAGAGAAATTCTCTGAATCATATAATTTTAAATCATATGAAACTTATGAATCTTGTCTCATGAGAAAAATGACCAAGACTCTATTCTCTGGATATGGAGAAAAGGCAAACGAGTTATTGGCCTTAGTACATTCAGATGTATGTGGGCCCATGACAACTTTAGCCAGAGGAGGATATTTCTATTTTATAACTTTTACAGATGACTTATCAAGATATGGATATGTGTATCTCATGAAACATAAATCCGATGCATTTGATAAGTTTAAGAAATATCAAAAAATGATCGAAAAACAAATTGAAAAAAGTATTAAAGTCCTTCGATCTGATCGAGGTGGTAAATATTTATCCAATGAATTTCTTGATCATCTTAAAGGACAAGAAATTCTCTCTGAACAGACATCTCCTTATACACCACAGTTAAATGGTGTAGCAAAAAGGAGAAATCATACTCTTATGAAAATAGTACGGTCTATGATGTGCTATGCTGATATTTCAATATCTTTTTGGAGATATGCCCTGAAAACTACCGCATATATTCTTAATAAAGTGCCTTCAAAATCAGTACCTAGCACTCCATATGAATTATGGAATGAAAGGAAGCCCAGTCTTAAACATCTCAAAATATGGGGCTGTCCTGTTTATGTTAAAAATATTTTTGGACATAAGCTAAATGCAAGGTCGAACAAGTGTTTATTTGTAGGATATCTTAAGAAAACTAAAAAATATTATTTCTACCATCCTATTGAATAAAAGATAATTGTCAGTAGGCATGCCATATTCTTAGAAAAAAATTCATCCAAAAAGGAGGCAGTGAGAAGAATATTGAACTCAAGGAAATTCAAGACCTATAAAGTATTCCAGAATTACCAATGGAAGTTTCTCAACCAGAATTACCTAGTAATGAGGTACATCCGAAATATACACCTTTCTGAAAGTCATATAGAGTGCGTTATGCACCCTCAAGATATGATTTCATCATAGAAAATGATAATGAGACTAGTATCATTTAGGATGATGATCCATTGACTTATTCGGAAGCCATCATGAGTAAGGACTCTGACAAGTGGCTTGATGCTATAAAATCTGAAATGGACCCAATGTATTCCAACCAAGTGTGGACACTGGTTAATACACCTGAAGATGTAACCCCAATAGGATGCAAGTGGATCTTCAAAAAGAAGATCGGAGCAGATGGCCAAATTGAAACCTACAAAGCTAGGTTAGTGGCAAAAAGTTTCAAACAAAAAAGATTGATTATGATGAAACTTTTTCACCAGTGATTATGCTGAAGTCTATACGGATTTTACTTGCTATAGCTGCATACTATAATTACCAAATCTGATAGATAGATGTCAAGACCGCCTTCCTTAATGATAACCTTGAGGAAGAGGTCTATATGACTCAACCAGAAGGTTTTATCTCTAATGGGAGGCCAAACCAGGTATACAAGCTTAAAATATCCATTTATAGATTAAAGCAGGCATCAAGGAGTTGAACATCCAATTTGATATAACAGTCAAAGAGTTTGGCTTCATAAAAAATATGGATGAACCATGTGTATATAAGAAAGCTAGTGGGAGTGCCTTAGTCTTCTTAGTATTGTATGTCGATGACATACTACTGATTGGGAATGATATCACAATGCTCCAGTCAGTCAAAATTTGGCTATCTAACAAATTTTCCATGAAAGATTTGGGTGAAGCATCCTACATTTTGAGTATAAAAATCTATAAAGATAGATCTAAAAGGATGCTAAACTTATCCCAATCTAGGTACATTGACTTAGTGTTGAAGAGATTCAACATGGAGGAAAGTAAAAGAGAGTACTTGCCCATAAGTCAAGGCATATATTTTTCTAAGAAAATGTCCAAAGACACCAGAAGAAAGAGAATAAATTCTATCCCTTATGCTTCGACAGTAGGATCTATTATGTATGCCATGCTATGTACCAGACCCGATGTGGCTTATGTGTTAGGCATAGTCAGCAAGTATCAAGCTAATCCAGGAGAAGATCATTGGAAAGCTGTGAAAAATATTCTTAAGCATCTGAGAAGAACTAAAGATATTTTTCTAATATACGGAAGATAAAAATTAAAGCTAGAAGGATATACAGATTCTAATTTTCAATCCGATTCAAATGATAGCAAGTCAATTTTAGGATGTTTTTTATCCTGAATGGAGGAGCAGTGAGTTGAAAGAGTTCGAAGTAGCAGATAGTAGCTAACTACTGAAGCAGAGTATATCGCTGCTAATGAAGCCGCAAAAAAAGCTGTCTGGACGAAGAAATTTATCATGGAGTTAGGAGTTGTTCCTACGATTAAAGGACCAGTGCCTCTTTATTGTAATAACACTGGTGCTGTTATTCAAGCTAAAGAACCAAGCTCTTATCATAGATCAAAGCACATCCTCAAACACTTCCACCTAGTTCGAGAGATTGTCAAAAGACAAAATGTTATATTAGAACGAGTAGAAACCAAGAATAATATAGCAGACCCATTCACTAAGGCAATACCACAGCAACTGTTTGATCACCATCTTGATTGTATGGGATTGAAATACAAAGGTGATTTAGCTTTAGTGCAAGTGGGAGATTGAAAGAATAAGTGCCCTACAAGCCAATCACAAGGATAATGTGATGAGACTTATTCATATATTCTTCTAATTCATGTAAAGATATTTATTTTGATATAAATAAAAATGAGGTATTTTTTGATTCATCATTTCAATTGCATCTTTTCATATTAAGAATTATGATGAACCCCAAAGATTAGGATAATAGTTTTAGAGGACATGAATGGGTCATGCCTGTGAGATCTAGAATCCTAAAATTCTAATCTTGAATATTTCTGATCGTAAGAATATTGAGTCGGAGATCAATATTCAAAAAAACTGGCACATCCTTTGTATGCTCGATAGAGGGTGACTGATCTCACAAGCCATTTGTATGGAGACACTAATACAAGAGTGTAGGTGCTCATTAAAGAATGAGTTCACTAAATTGATCCGCCGACAAAGAATATCTTATGGAGTCTTAAATACATGTCAAAAAAAAATTCTCTAAGTGAAAGTTGTGCAAATAATCCTTAGACCTGAGACCACCATGGAATCTTGTACGTATGAACTCATATTTTGGTTCATACTCAAACATGATATTAAATCATATACGGGGTGTTCTGAATATAGTGAAGTGCGCATGAAGGTTGTGAATTGATCAACAAAGAATTGATCACTTTTAGTAAAAAGAGATAACATCCTATGTATTCTTTTCTCTTGATAAACTCAGAAAGACTTTGACCAAAGTAAATGAATGTTAGATAAGGATTCTAGTACTTCATTAGAATTATCATTGATTGATAAAGAATCAACAAGAATGTGTTAAGTTTGATATGATTCCGTACTCATAAATATATTCAAGATGCAGGATGATCAAAAGACTGGATTGCACGATAACTTATCACTGAAGGGCATATTTGATTTTTTCACCAAATTTCACATCTTCTAAATAGTCATGATACATTGCTAGACGTCAATCTTGACTTGTGGGTTTGATCAAATTAAAGATTTAATTCGATCACCAATTAGATAATTCTAATTGCTGAATTCAGGTTAGCTTGTTTCGGATCTAAATCGATTAGAAAAGTTCTAATCAAATTTGATCGACTTGCATCTAGACCTACTGCTAGCTAGATGAGGAACCCAATGGGTCACACACAAAAAAGACTGATCAAGGATCTAATTGGATTAGATTAAATTTGCAGAATTAACATGCTAGCACATATTACAAACACTAGCTCCTAGAATCAAATCGATTTCGAATTTGGTTTTAATTTGGACAGAATTGAGTTAATTAAGCTCATGATTTATTTGGATCTGATTTAGGTTAGCCAAATGTTGGCACCTAATTGAATTCCTCTTATTTGGTTTGGCCTAATTAGATTGGGTTAGCTTTGACTTGGTGTTATGGATAGATATAAACTAAAGAGTCCATGTGGTTATGGACTCGTAACCAAACATCCACGCCACCTTTTTATCTAAATTTTTTCACGCCTAAAGAGTAAGATGGCGCCTCCAATATAGGCCATTGGATGGCATATGGCACTGATCTGTGGTGGAGGGCGCTAAAAAATATTGCTACACGACTCTTCAGAAACACCGATAAAAGCCCACGAAGACTCCTGCTTTAGGTCTCTTAGGCGCCACTTATATCAGATAATCTTCTAGTTTTTAAACATTTAAGGAGTTTCGATGTGTAAAAATCTGAAAATAATATGATCAATGAATAGATGCTTATCGCATCTTTTATTAGGCGCGCGTGAGAGAAGAATAAAATGTCGTATCTGATAAAAGAGTTTCACCTGCAAAAGAACTCTTATCAAATATGACTTTTTCTTGGTTTAGAACGTGGAAAGACCTCTGAAAATCAATATGGGGAATGTGGATTGGATGGCACCCGTTGATATGCATCTCCACGCTAATTATAAATAGCGTGGAGTCTCCGATGTCTTGACATTCAGAAGTCATCTCTTCTTTCTTACATTCATCTCTAGATTGTCCAATTTCTTTCTTCCTTCCCTTGTTAGGACAAGTCTAAATACAGTAAGGGCAAATCCGATTTAGGACAAGAGCTTAGGAAGATAGTAAAGAAAGATAAAAAGATAAGAAAGGTAAAGAAAGATAAGCCAAGAGAGGAGGGTGTTCAGGAAAACACGAGTGTTGTGCTGCCCAAATGAGTGAAGAAAAGTCTTGAAGGAGCTTGTGTCTTGATCCAGTCTCTGTGTGAATCACCATTGGAGGGCGAACGCTTAGACGTCTAGTGGAAACTCTGCCAAAATTTTTTAGATTTAGCGATACAGATATTTTTCTATATCTTCCATAGTGTCATGCATGTTTAGATATATGATTGTTAATCACCAAGGAGGTCTTGAGTTAGGGTTTGATAATTATGATTTCATTATGCAAAGTTATGAAATTCATACTTCCACTGTGCTATCATAACCCAATATGCCGGACGATGCAATTCCAACCTCCAACGCCACGAGCGTGAAACAAGAGCGATCGCCCCTGTTTCATGGAATTTTGTTTTAAGTGAAGCCGACACACCAATTACTGGCTTTACTTAACTAAAGTCGGAAAATCCATTGCCGGCTTCACTATTCATCTTCATTTTAGAACAAATTGATAAGTAAACAAGAACGGTGGGCCGTGGCTTCGTCCGCACATTTTTCGCTGACAACTGCCATGGCGGCCACCCGGCCCCCTCCAACAATCTCTCCATCAGCTACACCTCCCTCCGGTATTGTCGCTCCCCCTCTCTTTTTCTCACTCAATTAAATGCCCTATCGAGTGACACCAAGTCACGGAGGCCTCCGCAATAGGGATGGCAAAATTAATCCGACCCGAAGGGTATACACCCTACCCGAACCCGGTCAAACCCGAAAAATAGGGTTTGACTGGATTTGGGTTCGATTTGGGTAAAACCCGAAAATTATAGTACGGATATGGGTAGGGTATGGGTAGTGCTATTTTCTATCCGAACCCGACCCGAACCTATGGTTATGGATAATACCCGAACCCATATCCGAATATATACATACATATACATGTATATATACATATATATATACATATACATGTATATATACATACATATATATATACATATATATATATATATATATATTATATACATACATATACATACATATACATATATACACACACACACATATACACACATACATATACATATATACACACACACACATATACACACACACATATATATGATCTCTCTCTTTTTCTCTCTATATATATATATATAATTATATATATGTATGTATGTATATGTATGCATGCATATATGTATGCATGTATGTATGTGTTAGAAGTTGTGTGCGTATGTATGTATGTATATATATATAATTGATAATTCTATTTTTGATTGATAATATGCATAAAATTATTTTACTTTTTTTTTAGGTATAGAATGGACGGGTATGGATTGGGTATGGGGTGGGTATGGATTGGATATGGGGAAATGGGTTACCCACGGGTATCCCCGAACCCGTTGGATATGGGGATGGGTATCTCTTTTCTTACCCGATTGGGTATCGAGTAGGATTTGGGTATAGGGTATTAAGTTCAGATTTGGGGATGGATAGTATATTACCCAACCCAAACCCTACCCATTGCCATCCCTACTCTGCAACCCTCCGACAACCTCAACGAGCCATCACCGATGTTTGGTGACATCATTCCCTATCAAGTGACACTGAGTCACGGAGGCCTCTGCAACCCTCCGACAATCTCGGCAGGCCATCACCGACATCTGGCAGCATCATCCCCCATCTCTCCCCTCCTCTCTCTCTTTCCCTCTCTTTCCCTCCCTCCTTTAGTGTGCCATTTTGCTTCGTCAAACTGTCTTGATTTGCCGTCAAGATAGCTCGGAATGCCTTGAACCATCCGATTCAGGATGATTCGACGATCCTTGCATATATATATATAGAGAGAGAGAGAGTGTGTGTGAGTGTGTGTGCATGCGCGCCATCAAAAGATATATATATATATATATATATATATATAGTGTGTTGGGGGGAGGCACTCGCATATTAGTGTGTTTGTCTGTGTGGACACTCACATATTAGCTTTACTATATGTACATACATACTATCAGAAGATACATACATACATACATACATACATACTATATATATATATACATATATATATATATATACATACATACTATATATATATATACATACATACATACATACATATACATATATATATATATATATATATATATATATATATATATGGGTAGACTTTTGGTAAGGTCGATCGAATTTGGGCTCATATCCGATCAAATCAAAATTGGACAATGGGGATCCTACATCGATGATCCGAACCGTTGGATATGATCTACTACCTCAAAACTGTTTGCACACCAAAAATCATATGATTTGAAAATCCTAACCTATACATCAAGCGATCAAAAAATATATTTAATTCAACTTTATCTAGATCGTCCAATTTTTGACTACTTGATATATAGGCTCGAGGTTTTTAAATCATATGATTTTATGTACAAGAAGTTTTAAAGTAGCAGATCATATTCAACGGCTTGAATCATTGATTTAGGGCCTCTATTATAGTATTTTGACCTGATCGGATTTGAGTCCAAATCCGATCAATTTAATTCTAGCCTAACTATAAATATATATATATATATAGTGTGCGCCCGCGCGCTTTGGATACTATAAGATATAGAAGATAGATCGATTCTTAAAGATGGACAAGGCTTGATAATTATGGTTTCAGCTTTGCATGCGCGCGCGCGCCATGGATGCCATAAAATATAAAAGATAGATCAATAGATAGGCCAACCACGGAAAGAGCAAACAAAGATTCTTAAGGCTAGACAGGCTTGATAATTATGGTTTCAGCTCATAGGTTATTGTTAGATATATGCCCTGGGAACCAGTCTTGACTGATGCATACATTTCTCTAGAGCATGTTTTTGTACTTGTCGGACAACTTTTTATTACCAATCATATTGTATGTGTCCATGATTTGTCCTAAAAATTAACTAAGATAATTTTATATATTCTCAAAGTGTTAAGAATTTGAGACATACATCATTAGTGGTTAATTTCTAAATTATCCCGATCGTAGGATCGTCACAGAGGACAGTGATCAATCTATTTAAGATCGATGCACGAATCACCTTCCTTCTGAACAGATAGATCTTGAGTCTGCAGTGTAGAGACACGGGTGAGAGTGCAGATGGTTGTTAAAGAACTTGCATTGAGCATGACCAACATGAGAAACCACTTGGATGTCTACTCGTCAGTGATTTTCTCGATGCTGCAGTGGTGTGACTGATCCATTGACCCGCAGTATGTTGGCTATTCGTAGTGAGGCTACTTAGTTTGACTGCCCGTTCTCTTGATCCCTAGCCATTCAGATTCTTGTTGTGTATGTTGGTTATTATAGGTTCAGATTCGTTGTTTCGAATAGCATGCACCTAGATAGAATCTATCGATCTTGATAGAAAAGGAGTAGTCCTATGTGATTCGCAAGACTGAATTTAGGAAGTCTCTGGTTAGAGCAAGAGTGAATACTCAAAAAAAAATTTCACGGAATTCACAAGTAAACTCGAGTCGAATCAATCTTGCATATGACTGACGATGGGGTTTGACAAATTTTTTATGATCTCCGTCAAGTCGAGACTCACGATAGAAGGACTGAATCCCACGGTAACTACACCTAGGGGTTCATACTTTAATTCTGCTGGATTGCCCTACATACTGCTAGATGTCACTGGTGGATTGTGAGACTCATCGGGTGTCGTCTTGATGATCGATGACCCTTAAAAGGCAAAGTTGAAATTTTTCAATCCATCAAAAAAAATTTTGATGATATTATGATAGAGATCATAATATATCTCACTACCAGACAGAATAAAACCTATGGGATCACACAAAAGAGATTCTTGTTCGATCAGATAGCTGATCGATGATTATAAATCATTAAAAGATAAAATCGTCAATATGATTGATGATTAACTTTATGCAAATATTGCAATTAGGTAATTCACTAAATATTAGTAAATCATCGGAGGATTAATTAGCAATTGGATTGCTACTTGGCTCAATTAGATTGAGCATTGAGGTTCGGATTAGGTCTAATTGAATTAGATTCAGTTTGACTTGGATTGGATTTGATCGGATCAAGCTTAATGGTGAGGAAAATTAATTCTTGATTTGATCAAGATTTAGATTCAGTTAATTTCTGATTAGAATGGAAATTAATTGAGGAGATTGAGTTTCTAATTTGGTTAGGTTCCCTTCTCCCCTTGAGTCCAAACCAGATAAGATTTGGTTTGATACAAAATAAGAAACCCAGAATCCCAAAACCCTGGGACTCCTCCCTTGCACATGCCCCATATTCTTCACAGTAATGTTTCTCACAGGAAAACATTTTTTTCATGAAGGATATTAGTGTGAATGAGAGGTGGGCGCAGATAGAAGGGCACAGATAGGATAGGTGGTTTCACGATGAGTCATGATCCCTATCCTTTCCTAATATGAATATGATTCAAATCAAAAGGATAAAGCAGGATGTTTCTTGATAAGTCATGATCCTTATCTCCTCCTTGTTTTGAATTTGATTCAAATCTAGATAAAGAGATAAGAAGGAAACCAATCAGAGATTTTATGAAAACTTTTGGTGGCGCCTAACAACCTCTCCCTTTGTGCGCTGAGAAAGGAATAGCGTGAGAAATCAAATCTGATTTCTCACGTCGTTCCTTATTTCTTGACGACATTATTTTGGACGTCCAAATTGGTTGGCATGCAAGAAGGTGTGGCGCCCCCTCCTCCAAACCCTAATCCCTAGCCTCTCTTATAAAAGGGGTCCAATACTTGGACACCTCAAGAAAAAAAAAAACCCTAGCCCTCTTTCTTCCTCCTCCCGTTCTCCCTAGTTCTTAAGAGAATCTGTGAGATCTGTGAGAATACAATCTTAGCCATCAAAAAGAAATCTTTTGCAAAGGACTAGCACCCCGATGAAGACACCTACCTCTGGTCGGAACGAGTCTTCGTGTGGATATCTGTAGAGGTCGGACGCGTGCGTGGCTAAAAGAATCCATTCAGATCCACGATCATCGACTGCGGTGTAGATCGACCCATGTAAAGGTATTGAGATTCGATCTCAATATTCTCTTTTATTTTTCAAATTATATGCATATCATAGATCCAGGAGCTCGAGTAATATAAATTAGATCTATTGCATGTGGGGTTAAAGGAGTTTAACCTAAATCTATTTTCCACTGCAATCAAAAATAGTTTTAAAATTCATACATGCAACCTATCCGTTTTCTAACAGTGGTATCAAAGCCACAGATTTTCCTTGACATGTATAATCTGATTTCTGATTTAGATCTAAAAATGAGTGGTTTAAAATTGATCTTGTACTGATATAAGATTGTCCTGATATAGGATCAACCCTCTATATTGAAAAAATTGTCCTAACATAATATTGATAATTTTTAAAAATTTATTTTTAAAACATTTAAATCAATCTTTTACATCTGAAATTAGATGTGTTTCATCATGTTAGATCTGAAATTAGAATGATTAAAAGTTTGCATCAGACTAATATAAGGTTGTCCTGATATAGGATTTACCCCCTATATTGAAAAGATTGTCCTAGTCCGATGCGAACCAATTTTTGAAAAGATGTTTTCAAAATATTTTAATCATTATTTTAGATCTGATTTTATGCATATGAGATATGTGTTTTATTAGTTTTAGATCTGAAACTTAATATATATGTGTGATATATGGTTGTAGTTTAGATCTGAAACTGTATGCATGTGAGACATGTTTTAAATATAGATCCTTTAATACATATGTTAGATATGTATTTTGATTTGTTTTAGATCTAGATGTTTATGCATATATTGATATGTATTTTTGATTAATTTTAGATCTGAAAATGATGTATATGATACATGGTTTGTACACCCACGGTCTAAAACTTACTTTTCAGTCAAACCCTAGATCTAAAACTATAGGATCTTTATTTTTTGTTGCATAGTAAAGTTGTTTAGATTTGAAAATTATTTCTCATCTAAATTAAAATTTTAAATAATGCAAAAAATATATCAAAATGTGATATTGTAGCTGGCACGCCTGTCGAGCTGACTCAATTTCTACTCAAGTCGACTCGAATCCCTAGCAAGTCGACTCATTCTTGTTGGAGTCGACTCAAATCTGTAGGCCAAGGCTTATAATTCCTGTTCGTCTTAGATAAGCCGACTCGAGATCCAGGATGAGTTGACTCGTGTCTACGGACAGTAAAATTGTATGGGATACAATATTAATTGGTTTAGATTAAAAATTGTTTTGACATCTAAACTGAACCATATCCATGATGCACTTAATTAAGAATTAAGATTTGAAATTAAAAGAACTAAAAATTGTGAATTTAAGATCTAAATTTTAATTGCATAAAACATGGGCTTGGGTATGGGTTGAACCAATTAGATCTAGAGATTAAACTACAATAGGGTCCATGATTAGATCAAGTTAAAACCCTTTCCGATTTTGAGCAGTTGATCGGACCTAATCAAAAGTTGATTGAGATTAGATCAAAGGGGCTCAAAATTGAATTTAGTTGTAGTTGGTCAAATTGATTCACCTGTGATGTGAATTAATTAAATCAAGACCGAATTTGACTCAGTGGTTCGAGTCCAAATCTATAAGTTAACCTGATCGATTCTAATCAATCAATTTAGTGTCTAAGGCATGTCTTAGATGGTGGTTCTTTAACTGGTTCCATTGTCTGACCTGACCAATTCATTGATGTCTAAGGAAAGCAGCAGGGGGACTCCCACTCATCTTCACTTATCTGGCCATTTTGGGAGATTATGTTTTGTCTTAGATTACTTGTTGACTCGAGTTCACTCATGCCAACTAGGTTGGTCAGACATGACATGATGTGCTAACCTAAACTAGATTAGTCATTTACATCAGTTGTATGTGACTATTAGAAGAGATCCGAACCTAAATCTCTTCACTAAATATTAAATCTACTGGTCTTCCACCATTGTAGAGATGCGGATGCCTTTTCCGACGTTGATTGTTCTCGACTGGTTACAGTGGTTCGATTGCATCGGAAAGGTACAACCACCCTATTGGCATTAAATATCCCGAGGTAAAGATGGAGTTGGACCCAATAACTGTCAGGTGAGAGACTCAATGACGACTTTACGCTCGCTGGTGAATGATAGGTCGGATTTAACTAAGAAATGTGCCAATAACTGTTAAGTGAGGCCACAGAATTTAGAGATCAAATCGCTACAACATGCTTGAAGAAGCATCTAAACAAAGAGTTGTCCACGCATTGGTGTACGTGTTACCAATAACTGTTAGATGAGGTACTATACATCGATGGGACCGTAGCATCCACTAGAACCATTCCTCGCGTTAGGGTTTCCGTTACTCCATCCGAGTGTAAGAGACTCGAAAAAAATAGTAAGAGCCTTTGTTTTTAAAATCTTTAGAACAAACTTTTACAAGTACAATCATCTAATTAAATCTTTACTCTCTGTGGTTAAATCTGTCAACTTCCAACACTCTAGCTCGAATTCTAGATATCTACCACTTAAACAAAACCAGTTATATATTCTGACTCAAAAACCTAAGAATAGTTTTTAACTTTTTAGAAATTAAGCCATGTTCTTAACCAGATTAACCTAATGTCATCAGCTTATCCGAGCCATAGTCGATGAGCTATGCTTGACAAATGGTTGGATATTGACAATTAGGTTACGTGCTATAAATTGGAGTCCATAATTGATAAACTCCAATATGTGCATAAGGATATGTAGACTGCCAACGACATACTGATTCATCTGCAACAATTGTGAGATGATCAGAATCGCATGGCGCATGAGATGCGTGATGAATAGTTTGTCCATGATCATTGTTTGACAATGATCAAAGACAGTGAAGAGCTTGAGAAGCTCGACCTGACCATGCACAAAGAATTGCTAATGGATTGGATCCTGCAATTTCTGATTCATATGGATAGTTTGTGAAACTATTATATAAATAAACATTATAGTACCTTAACTGAATTGATCAATATATTGATAACTAAAGGAAGCTTGAAAAGTTCAGAAATACATATCTGGAAAGCCTAAAGAAACATAGATACACCTTTGGAAGATATGTCGAGTTGCTCAAATTTGATCTTACGGTTTTCTTTTCTTCCAGTTGAGTATTAGACTCTAGTGTATGTTACGCACTTCAATATAGTGTCTAAGGGAAGAAAGAGGACCAAGGAAAGGTGAAATGATTCTTTTAAGTCGACGATGGCACAAAAATTGCACTATGGCCATGGGCACCTAACCTCGACAATTATCGTTTTGAATTTAGTTCTCTAACATTTGCATGATGATGCATATGTGAACGTATTCGAGCAAATAATGAATGCCATTAATTTTGAGAAATCTAAAAATCAACTAACCTGAAGTATATAGGTGGTTCCTTAGGCTAAGTCATATAAGAAAAGAAATGATTTAATGACTGAAAAAATATGAGCTTTTGGATTCATTGACTGTTGAGTCATATCTAATCTGTGAATCATCTCTTTGAGGATTAATAACCATGCTGTCCTTTGTGGGACAAAGGAATAGGACCGCTGAGATACTTATCCTAGTACACATTTGATGTGTGCGGCATATTTGATGAGTCATACGAGGAAGATTATATCTACTTCATTATCTTTATCGATGATCAATCATGGTATATGTATATGAGATACAAATCTGAAGCCTTTGAAATGTTCAAAGAATTCAGATATTAAGTAGAGAAGCAAATCGAAAAAAAAATCTTAGAGATACTTCGATCAAATCGAAGATGCAATACCAAATAAAAAATTTCACGATTATCTCTAGAAAATGACATAGTTTCATAATGAAATCCTTCTAGTACACCTCAACTCAATGGAATATCTGTGAAGAGGAATGACACTATATTAAATATGGTCCGATCCATTATGAACTTCACTGATTTAACCTTTATTTCTTTAGGAACAAGCTTTAATTTTTGAAATTTAAATTAGATTTCCTCTAAAGTTGGTTCCATCACACCATATGAGATATGATATGGCAGACAAGTTTGAGGATAGGTCTTGAGAGTTTGTTTATGGGATATCCTAAAAGGTTTGAGATGCCACTTACTCTTCCCAGTGGTTCATAATGTGATTGTGACAAATCATATTGTTTTCTTGAAAACAGTGGGAGGATGAACTCAAAGAGAGTCTCTAAAAAATAAGTCATATGATCTGTAGAACTTTTTCATGATGAGCTAGTGCATATAGTACCTCCACCTCGTAGATTTAGTAAGATCTTCCATCCTTCTGAAAAGAACTTGGTATTCTCACAGAGGATTAAGACAGTGTTTCTCAAAAGAGATTGGAAACATAGAGATGATCCTGAAATCTACAATGAGACGATGTTGGACAGTCACCCCAAGAAATGGATGTGTAAATAGCCCTACTGAATGGATATCTTGGGAAGGTATCTATATGCAATGGCCTATGGATTTCACTTCCAGTGATAAAGATCACACTGCAAAAATCCATTTATGGATTTAACCAAAAATCTCGAAGTCAGATTAAGTTGTTTTAATAATGTAATCAAATTGTTTGATTTCATCAAAAACGAAGAGGAATCATGCGTTTACATAAAGATCAGTGGGAGGGTCCCATACTGACATCGGTTATAATGTAGTTGCATATAGAATTTTCATCAAAGATCTAGTACAAACATCCTATATTCTGAGAATGAAGGTTTATAAAAATAGATCTTAAAGAACATTTGATTTTTCACAGATAAGTACATAGAAGAGGTGCTGAAAGGGTTCAGCATAGAAACCTCAAAGAGAGATCCATTATCCTCTAGGACATAGGTGTATGCCATGCTATGTACTCAATTTCGTATATCTTGTTGTGAGAATCACGAGCAGATATTTATCGAATCCAGACTGAGAGCACTGGATTGCTGTGAAAAATATCCCTAAGTACTTGAGAAGCACTAAAAGTTTATTTTTGATCTTTGGAGAAAGGTTAGAGCTAAGAGTGGAAGGATACATTAATGGTAGAATATCTACATTAGTATGTATTCTTGAGTTATGTTGGATCGGTATGTTGGAAGGGTTCTAAGCAACTGATCAATGGAAGCTGAATATGCTGTAGATGTGCAAAATGCATTCTGGTTCCTGTCATAGTTGCGGGACTCGATGTCATGACATCGAATGCCATGACACCGTACTACAAAGATAATGACCCATAGCCCTTACTAAGGAGCAAAAGTCTCACCAGAAATCCAAACACAAAACAGGGATTTACACGATTGCCTTAAGTAGAAATACATAGAGGTACAGAGAGTAGACTCTACATGAAATGTGGTAGGCCCAATTTACTTAGCCACCTAAATACCAAAGTCTGTCTTCAGAAGATGAAGCTCAGGTATATAGCAAATTGGCTTTAGTGCAAATGGGAGTTTGTTAGATGTATACCCTAAAAGCCAATCTTGGCTGATGCATACATTTCTCTAGGACCTGTTTTTGTACTTGTCGGATAATTTTTTATTACCAAACATGTTGTATATGTCCATGATTTGTCCTAAAAATTAACTAAGATAATTTTGTATATTCTCAACATGTTGAGAATTTGAGACACATCATTAGTGATTAATTTCTAAATGCTCTCGATCGGAGGATCGTCACGAAAGACAATGATCAATCTATTTAAGATCGATGCATGGATCACCTTTCTTCTGGACAGATGGATCTTGAGTCTGCAGTATGGAGACACTGGGATGAGAGTGCAGGTGGTTGTTAAAAAACTTGTACTGAGCATGACCAACACGAAAAATCACTTGGATATCTACTCACTCGTCAGTGATTTTCTCGATGTTGCAGTGGTGTGACTGATCCTTTGATCGACGGTATGTTGGATATTCACAGTGAGACTACTTAGTTTGACTGCACATTCTCTTGGTTTCTAGCCATTCGGATCCTTACTGTATATGTTGGCTATTGTAAGTTCAGATTTCGCTGTTTGGAGTAGGATATACCTACATAGAATCTATTGATTTTGATAGAAAAGTAGTCCTATGCGACTCGCAAGACTGAGTTCAGAAAGTTTTTGACCAAAAAGTAAATACTGAAAAAAATTTCCACGAGATTCACAAATGAACTCGAGTCGAGCCAATCTTATATATGACTGACGATGGGATTTAACGAGTTTTTCATAACCTTTGTCAAGTCGAGACTCACAATAAGAGGACTGAATCACACGTTAACTGCACCTACCGATTCATACTTTCATTCTGTTGGGTTGCTACTACACACTGCTAGGTGTCACTGGTGGATTGTGTGACTTATCGGATGTCGTCTTGATGATCGATGACCCTCGAAGGGCAGAGTTGAAATTTTTCAATCCATCAAAAAAAATTTCGATGATATTATGATGGAGATAACAATATATCTCACTATCAGACAGAATGAAACCTATAGGATCACACACAAAAGAGGTTCTTGTCCGATTAGATAGTTGATCGATGATTATGAATCATTGAAGGATAAAATCGTCAATATAATTGATGATATTATGATGAAAAACATAATAGAACCTATGGGGTTACACACAAAAGAGATTCTTGTCCGATCGGATGGCTGATTGATAATTATAAATCATTAAAGGATAAAATTGTCAATATGATTGATGATTAACTTTATGCAAATATTGTAATTAGGTAATTCACTAAGTGTTAGTGAATCATGGGAGGATTAATTAGCAATTAGATTGCTACTTAGCTCAATTAGATTGAGCATTGAGATTCGAATTAGGTCTAATTGAATTGAATTCAGTTTGACTTGGATTGGATTTGATCGAATCAAGCTTAATTGTAAGAAAAATTAATTCTTGATTTGATCAAGATTTGGAGATTGGGTTTCTAATTTGGTTAGGTTCTCTTCTCCCTTTGAGTCCAAACCAGATAAGATTTGGTTTGATACAAAATAGGAAACCTAGAATCCCAAAACCTTGGGACTCCTCCCTTGCGCACGCCCCATATTCTTCACAGTAATGTTTCTCACGGGAAAACATTTTTTGCGTGAAAAATATCAGCGTGAATAAGAGGTGGGCGCAGATAGAAGGGCACAGATAGGATAGGTGGTTTCATGATGAGTCATGATCCCTATCCTTCCTAATATGAATATGATTCAAATCAAAAGGATAAAGCAGGATGTTTCTTGATAAGTCATGATCCTTATCTCCTTATTGTTTTGAATTGGATTCAAATCTAAATAAGGATATAAGAAGGAAACCAATCAGAAATTTTATGGAAACTTTTGGTGACGCCTAACAACCTCTCCCTTTGTGCATTGAGAAAGGAATACAAGTCATGATCTGATTTCTCACGCTATTCCTTATTTCTTGGCGACATTATTTTGGACGTCCAAATTGGTTGGCATGCAAGAAGGTGTGACGCCCCCTCCAAACCCTAATCCGTAGCCCCTCTTATAAAAGGGGTCCAATACTTGGACGCCTCAAGTAAGAAAAATAAGAAAAACCCTAGCCCTCTTTCTTCGTCCTCCCATTCTCCCTAGTTCTCAAAAGAGTCTGTGAGATCTGTGAGAGAACAATCTCAGCCATCAAAGAGAAGTTTTTTGCAAAAGAGCTAGCACCCCGATGAAGACACCTACCTCTGGTCGGAACGAGTCCTCATGTGGATACCTATGGAGATCGGACGCGTGCGCGGCTAAAGAAACTCGTTTAGATCCACAATCATCGGCTGCGGTATAGATCGATCCACGCAAAGATATTGAGATTCGATCTCTATATTTTCTCTTTTATTTTTCAGATTATGTGCACATCATAGATCCAGAAGCTCGGATAGTATCGATTAGATATATTGCATGTGGGGCTAAAGGGGTTTAATCTAGATCTATTTTCTGCTGCGATCAAAAATCATTTTGAAATTCATACATGCAACCTATCTGTTTTCTAACAGTTATATAGTCTATGACCAGAATAAGATGGAAATAATTATGACTTGCATATTTGTAACTCACCAAAATTACCCTCAAGTTGCATATTGTAAATAGAAAAAGCCTCTTTCAAGCTTGCCGTGATACCTTTCAAGACTAAGAATGGGTACATTGGTGCAAGGTCCCTACCATCAGAAGGTAACCAAATGACCATCTTCTAGGCTGTGGTATTTCTTCAGAATATTGTTTAGCAACTGTTATTGTACTTGATTTTAACAAAGGAAGATTGGTCATGATTCTCCAGGAATTCCAAATCTGATGTCAGGTTGAGGAAATACAACTTGACAAAGCCAGGCAATTGACCAACCTTTATTGTTAGCCCTTGATTTTGTGTTAAACTAGCCCTATTTTGAACTCACATTCTATTTCCCAATTGAGTACTGACTTTATTGTCTTTAAGTCATAACAAATTGATGCAAAATTTAATCAAACTAACCTGAGCTTAGAAGATACATGCCATCTCCAGTTGCTCTTAGTCCAGTGACAGCACCATAATGAGCAGTTGCACGATTATGACTCGATGATAAACCAGGATGCAGTCTCTGCACCACAGGCCCTCTTGTTAGATTTTGACTTTTACGATGGGCTCGTAATTGCTTCATTTCATTACCAAGAGGTATCCTTCTCTGAGAAACCATGCTCTTCACTGAAGAAGATTGTCCTGTTACTGAACCCTGTTTTAGGTAAACAGGATTTGAGAAATTGTAAGAAAAATCATTCTCAAACGTTTTAAGCAAACCTGCAATCCTCATATTTACAATGTATCTATTAGGTGATAACACTGCTTGGTTCATAAAATCTCTCACAAAATATAAAACCACATAAATTAATAGACATGAAAAAGAAAAATCTCATAGTAAAGCATAACCAGAGTAAAATCAAGAGGAAAGTAAGAATTAATAAATTAATTATACTAGATATGCAAATAGTGAGTTTGCAAATTCCTTGTGGAGTTTATCAGAAAGCTTATAAAGGTGAAGATTAATTGCATTATTTAGTGACTCTTCTAGCAGAAATATGGAATGTTAATGGAATGGCATGTGGTATGGAAACCAGAGCTTCCTAGACTGTTTTCCCAATCAATTTGTTTTAGCACCAGAATGGTGACAGATGAGCAACCAATGCTTCCATCTGGAGTGGTAAACCATTCGAGTGAATGCTCTACTTGGTTCTTAGTCCTCAAGAAGAGACATATCGGAGAATATTTCCAAGGATAATGACTTATGTAAATTTGGCTTTCTTTTCTGCTGATAAAAAAAGAAAATCTGTTGTTTTACATATGAATAATAAAGTACATGGACTCATGGAGAGTCGGCATTTAACATGGAGAGTCGGCATTTAGGCCCTACTGTACATTGCCCATTGTTGCTTTACTCTAGCATGATAAATAATTCATGATGCCTGGCGGATATATCTAGTCACAAGCAAGCATCCTTTAGAGGCAGTCAACAAGGATCACTTGAGAAATCAAATTAACTGTCCTGTTCCCTGCAGTCCCTATGGATGCTTTCTAATCTTCAAGTTTAGCTACCATCTTTCAAATGAAAAATACTTTGCTTCCCAGGAAAGAAACATTGCCTCATTCAACCTCTAAAAACACTGGAATTCATTTTGAGCCATACTCTGACATGCCATTCTTTTCTTGATCTGCATGCTACATTCCTGCGAGAGCATCTAAATGTATAGGTTCTCTCCCAATTCCTATAATAGATAGCCAAGGTGCCCCCATAGAAGATACAAGGAATATCTCTAAAGCTAGGTTGATTTGGATTTCCATTAAGATTCAATTTAATCCATTCAATCTCAGGTTTTCCTAGGCACAGGTGTGACAAACAATTTAGCTCTATATTCGCAGAAAGAATTTATATATTTTAATTCCAGTTACTTGCAGGGAATCTACAACCCTCTATCCTTCACGTGATGTCCTCCAAAATGGCTTTCAATACTATCAGTTTATGGGTGAATTTCTGCTTAAGCAGCCACATTATGTTCGGTCAAAATGTGCCAAATACACACCCCTCAAGCATTCAACCCCAAGAAAGAAATTTGATTCCATGTTCTAAACTTTATACACAACTCAGTAACCTCATTTACATTGACCCATGTTTAGGTGCTCATGATCTTCCTCTGCAGCATCTTCTGCCTTCAATTTGTATATTGTATCTTGTGCAGAAAAGAGGAATATTAAGCAAGACATTTAACTTTAATATGTAGTAGTAGGGTACTAAAACCTTGTATAATTGCCTGGCAGATGTGAATATTGAGTACCTCACATGAGGTAGTGCAAAGAAGTCCTATGATAGTGGTGTCCTGTTGAAAGCACAAATACAGAAATGAGATATTCTTCCAAAGTAATGCCATATAATGTCAGATTAGCAACATGCAAAGGATGCCCTTCACAGATTGAAGAAGAATTATGCACCATCTAGGTTTTCAAATTTCAACATTGTGAGTTCTACCAGCATTGTAGTGGTCGAAGATGATGCTACTTGGCTCCACTTGGTGGATTTTTCATGCACAATGGGTTGAAGATCTCATATGACATGTAAACATGGAAAGGTAACTGTTACGATATGTTTCAATGCAAATTAAAGATGGATGAAGAACATTCATAGATCTAAACAACTGTGGTGACTTGTTTCTGTAACTGATGAAACTAGAAAATTCACAAAAGAGGACAGAATCAACCATGCTTTTAAGTCTGGACAAAACTTTGACAAATTGGAGGAAAGGAATTGAGGAAATTAAGCTTTCTATTAGCATTAAGCAATTTACTTCCCCTAGTTTCAGTTATCAACTCTCATTAAAATACCTCCAGAATGAAAACAGTGAAAGTCAACACATGATTATCTAAATCACTAGCATGCTATGCACAGCAGAATACACTTATGGATCCACAAGGACAATAAGTGTATTGAACTTTCTCAGTTGCATCAGAAACAAAATGCAGAATAAATTTCACATCAATCTGACTGTGTGTGAATTGTCTCTAAGAGTGACTGCATGACAGGCATGTGGCTAGAAGCAGAGTATACAGCAAGACATAGAATGCAGTTGATCTAAACTGGCACTGATGAGTAACAGTATCCTGCTTATGAAGGTTTGCAGATCATATAACAGCACATCTTCTGGAATCTATTTATTGTAAAGCACAGTCATATGTTGACCAATAGCATCATCATGACATGTCAGATAGAATGATCAAAATTTTTACATGCAATAACATGGTTTCCATGCACCTTGCATTTACCAAATCATTCTTTTAAAGATTGTGTGCTCTTATGTTGTTTGTTATCTAACATATTGAATGAAAATAATGATTAATTAGGAGTTCAACAAGAAATTTTAGAATTAGAGATATATGAAATGAAGCAAAGTAGAAAAATCACAAATTAGCACATAGAAAGAGAACAGATAGCAAAAGAGTTGAAGAAAATCACAAAAATATTAACATAAATATATGAACTCTATACCACTGTCTCCACATATGAATGTTTGCATGAGTTAGCTTCTGAAGACGTAGCTGGGGAAAGTAGAATCTAGTTTAAACTTTGCATTACTCGCTTATGTCTAAGTGATCTCTAAGGATGTGAGTGTTACGTGAAAATGAGCATGGTAAGCAGTATCTACTTTAATGCATATGATTTTGCAGAAGACTCCAATGAATGTACAAGTATCAGCAAAATTATTAAGGAAAGATTGAAACACCCGCCAACCAGTGGAGAGAGAGTGTACCTTCTTTGATGTGCTTTCAGCTAGAGGAGGTCGCCTCCCAAGTTGAGATCGTGATTGATCTAAAACACGGAAACATCCGGCACGTCTGATATCCCAGAAACGTATTGCACCATCGCACCCCCCAGTCACCAAAATCCACTCACTAGAGGTAGACCATTCCAGAGACATAACTCCATCTGACATTATAGACATACAAAGTGATGCAAGTTTGAGAGCAATGATTAGTAACAAAACAACTAAGAATCATAATTATGCGATAACAAAAGGTACATTTTTACTGCTGCTTTTGTCATGATATATACACGAAAGTGTGAAGATGAAATCCATTTTAAATGCAGTTTCATTATGCAGTGACGATCTATAATGGTAAAAATCCCAGAGATTGCTCCAAAGCTCTCACTAAGAAATAAATTTTGGAATAGAATTGGAAACTTTCATACAGAATTACAAATCCCAGCATTGGCGAAAATTTGTTAAAAACACCAACAAGTGACCATTGTTAACTAGATGGTGAATTCTGTGAAAACATCAAGTGAAAGGGAATGATATTATAATATTAAAGCATCTACAAAGTCATATTCAATGCAAGTTCAGATGTCATTATCATCTGTACCTCAATAAACATTCGCAGGCCCATAGAACTAATATAGATATTCCATATGAGCAACAATGGTGTCAGCTATGTAACTTCAAAACCAGAACCACGTACTGCACTAAACAAGATTTACACACAAAAACAGGTGATATTTTACATGTACTTCCTTCATGTTGCTGCCCATATGGGAAATGAGCGTTACAGAGCTGCATCTCTAAATCAGCAATATTATATTAAAAAGTTCAAGGTACAAGTTCCTTTTGAACACAACATGCATGTTGTACTCCATAATGCATAGGTTAAGTTTGTGCTTTCAGAATTGTATTCTGCACACAACATGCATGTGGAAACTGGCAGAAATATAAGTTTTATCTAACCCAAAAAATCACATTTTGTCCTTTCACGAAGATGCATTTATACTCAACAGGTGGAGCTGGCAGAGCTTTTATAGTTTTTACATCTGCCATTTGTATCAACACTTCATGCCCTTCAGGCTTCATATGATCTGCATTTAGAGTAATTTAGTTTAATTAAGATATATTTGAAACGAAAAGTCAGCTTGTACATAGAAAATAAAACAACTAAGGGGCTGTCCAATTTTTGAACTGATAACTATAAATGCATTCACTGATGTTTGATTGTATGATGCTAGAAAGAGATGTATAATAAAATTAATATACCATATAATTTTTATCAGATAATATAAAATTAATATTATAATAATTATGCATTATCATGTACAATAAATATCAGAATTAATATAATATATTATTCAGGTAGTATTATATTACAATATATAACCAGTAATCCAAAAGCATATAATATGATATGATTATATTTAAATTATACATAATCAGTATATTGCATATTATTAATAGATGTCATTTTTATAACAATTATTTGTATTTAACACTATGTATTAATCATATTTTCATAATGACATTTAATGTTATAATATTACTCATATATTATAAGTAATAAAATAGATAACAACCAATATATTGTATCATGATTATAAGAAGTACACAATATAATTCGTTTTTACATAAAATATATTATATATAATTGCTATAATGTTCTATAATAATGAAATTAATGTACTTTTGGATATCACATGCTAAACCTATGATACATAATATCTAATATAACATAAAGCTATTATATACACATGTAAAATTAGAATAAAATATCATATTAGAAGTAAGATAATTCTTTAATAGTTTAATATATGAAATATCTTTTATAATATAGTAATATAAAGTAAAACATAATATAATATCATATTATATACTTTGATTATATAGTTTATAGAATGATATATTTTATCACATAATATTTATTACTAGATGTAAGCAGCTTACATATATTATAATATATTACTCTAATAATTAATTGAGAAGGAGAAAATAGAGAGGAAGGGGGGTGCTAAAGTGAGAGGGAGAGCATGCACATGTGGGAAGATCTGCACCAGGTGGAGGTCACAAGCAAGTGGGCGTGAGAGGTTGAAAGCATACAAGATGGGTGGGACAGAATTTGCAACTTAAGTACCCAAGGAAATGCAGTCATTTTTCACTACAATACCAAATACAGCAAATGGGGCTTATATCACAAACATAATTGCAACTTGCAAATGAGTTGCAGGCAGGCAGGCAAGTAGCTGCAAGGGCTGCCTATAACTGCAATTGAAGGAATTGCATTTGCGAACAGCCTAATCGCATGGAACTAAACAGCCCCTTAGCTACGCTTTACCATCTTGAAGATTTTGAGTTTAGAGAAGATTAGAATTTAGGGATGAGAAGAAAAACAACAAGACATGTAAAGATAGCTAGTGTTGGGTAGCAAATTCACCAAGCCATTAGCACCTAATGGATGAAATAGCAATCTTCTCAAAAGACACGAGCACCACTTTCAAGTTTCAACTCCTAGAAGCATAATGCCAAAATCCTAAACATTATTAGATATGGAATAGCTCAAGTCTTGGAAGAAATTTGACTACCATCAAATTGCTTGGTAAAGCTAGCATATTCCCATTTACATGACCATGAACTTGGCATTCTATTTCATTAAAGACCAGTTTGGTTCAGCGGACAAGAATAGGGAGAAGTGTGGTCAACAAGAAAATGAAGGAATCTCTCATCTGATTGGAGTTTTCAAAGGAGAGAGATTGGAAAGTAGCATTTTCATGAGAATAAACCTTCCATATTTCCTAAGAAAGAAAAACCCATGTTGGACATGGGTTTTTGTCTTTCCCACAGGAAGAAAATTGAGATCCTTTTTCTCTCAAAAGTGCCCTTGAAGCCATGAATAGAATGGGATAAACTTTTTTTTCTTTTATTAAGGGTATAATAGATATTTTACCAACTTTTTTAGAAAAGTAGATGCTCAACCAAACATAAAGCACTCTAGAATGTGCCACTTTTCATGGTCAACCAAACATGCCAAAACCATTTTGCATCATATTTTCAGAAATCAACTTCTAAAAAAAAACATTCCAATAAGAAAAAATTCTTCCCGTGAACCAAACAAGCTCTAAGAACTAGAAACTTGATCTTCCATATGAGTATTTCTAATTCTAAATTTATTTACGGGAAAAAAAAATTCCCTCACTGAAATGTTTTTCTGGGAAACTGATTACCAGGAATATGATGCATAGAAAAGTGGTTCTAGCATGTTGGGTTCATCATGGAAAAGTGGCATATTGCATAGTGCTTTATGTTTTAGTTGAGCATCCACTTTCCTGAAAAAGCTATGTAAAATACTTATTATATCCTTAATAAAGAAAAGACCTGATCCCACTCTATTCATGGCTTTACGACACTTTTAAAAGAAAAAGGATCTGAATTCTCTTCCCATGGGAAAGCCAAAAACTCATATCCCACTTAGATTTCTTTTCCATAAAACATGGAAAGTTTATTCCTATGAAAATACCACTTTCCAATCTCTCTTCTTTGAAAACTCCAACCAAAGAAGAGAGGTTCCTTCCTTCTTCCATTGACCGTACTTCTCCCCTCCTATTCCCATCAACCAAATACAATCCTAAGTCATTTGACAGTGAGTCTTGGCACAACAACAAGATTGCTTCATCGTGACCTAAAGATCTCAGGTTCGAAACATGAAAATAGCCTCTTCATATGCAGAGGTAAGGCTACATACATCCAACTCTCCCCTGACTCAGCAATACAAGGAACCTCATGCAATTATTCATTTGTTTTTCAGGCATTAAATTGAAATTAAATTGTAAGGGCATACATAACCATACCTCTAATACAAGCCAACGCCACAAGGTGTTGAACTTAGGTTGAAACTAAAAACTCAAAAGAGGAAGGATATGCCAACATGACCGATTATGGTGACATAGAAATCCAACTACAACACATATAATGCAAGGTATTAGAATAGACAGACAGTAGTTGGAAAACAAGCAAGATGGGTCACTCTCTTCCAAGGCCAAAATCACCACCTTGGCTGGCCACTCCAAGGATATAGCTCTCATGATGCTCACTCGCAAGCCCTAAGAATCCACCAAAAGGGAGGAGAAAGAGAATAGAGAAAAGACACAAATAATTCCCACAAGATAATTCTCACTAATCAATAACTTAAGTATTTTGAGTGTGATCATAACAGGAGCCCTAATGGGAGTATTTATAAGTAGTACAAGGGGACCTTTTTCTTCCGCATTCCAATGTAAGATTCCAAATTCTATTCTAATTCTTAATGATTTTCCTAATAACATCAAAAGTTCTCAAAAGAAAATTCACAAAAAATCAAAACTCTCCAAAATTAACTAACATCTAACTTACCAAGCTCGAACAAAACTTAGCTTGGGTTCTGAGACCCATGCATATGGGACCCATGACCCATGCGGCAGAACGTGTGTCCTAGGCACTCAAACATCACAAGCTCCACTGGTTCAAAGGACAATTCACTTAGATGGAAGATAGGCATATTGAGCAACCTCATATCTTGTAAATAGCAAATGCAAATTCATGTTAATATAGACCCAGTGCTTTAAGCTCACATATGCATAATAGGATTGCTAAGCATGGAAAAATCCACATGTTCGCTTTAAGAAGTGTTGTATACAAACAGCAAACTCCATGATTATTCATCTTATCAATCAACTAGGTAAGGCATTTCAATCAAAATTCTTCAGAGTTTAGCAAGGGAAACATGAAACTAAATTAAGGGTTCTATGTAGAACAGGAAATTTAGCAATTGTAACCTTATTCTCTATTTATTTAAAATAAATAAAATATCACCAAAAAGTTCCATGCTTTACACCTAAGACAAAGCACAAATGAACAAACATACTCTAACATGCGGGAGTGCATTAGAATACAAGCAATACTACAATTCCATGTTAAAAGAATCTCACCACGATGACCAGATAATGTATGAGTGAATGCTCCAGAAGCAATATCACACAAACGAACTTGTACATCTGTGCTACCAGCAGCAATAAGCATATGTGTCGTCGCTATTGATGACATTGCTGTGCGGTAAACCTTTCCAGGCATTTTGAAATCCATGACAACCTGCAATACTCAACTTACGTGGGACAAAAATATCTCAAGTGTACATGGAATGAAAGATATAGCTCTCTTCTAGAAAAGAGGTGATATCTATCGCTATTAATTCCAAAATAAATAATGAAGCATCCAAATTGAAAATCTACACTTAATCATGATTTTTATATCATTGAAGTATATAGAAACAAAAGTCACATATTTTGGTGGTCTCTAACCTATGAATCATGGCAAAATGGATCCTACCATGCCAATGTGCAAAGTATATTCTAAAGCATTTAATTGAGAATCTAGTTTATTGATCCTGATCAACGTATATTGAAATATACATAGATTGAAAATCAATAGATGTTAATGCTTTGAGAATATACTTTATTGATCATGATCAAAATATGTTAAAACATGTATAGATTGAAAAACAATAGATTATAATGCTTAGATAGCCTCACATCATTTAAATTGTTCATTTTTCACCCACTTGATGCACACGTGCCATCAAAGCATGTGATTTTTGGTTCCTAGGCATTTTTAGTGGTATAGATTATGGTCAATAGTATGGATCTTAAATTTTGATACCACATTACTAATTTTGGAATTGAGTGGAGCAAATACCTTCTCCTCTCAAGATGAGCACAGGCCATCTCATGTGTGTGTGTATGTGTATAATGTATACATTAGTTATGCTTATGCATGCAAAAGTATATATGCATCCATACATATGGGATAAGTTAACAATAAAGAAAAACCCACCTGAGTTGTATTTGTATCCCAGACTTTAATATAATGATCAAAGGAACCTGTGATAAACAGCCCTGTGTCCACTGGATACCATATAGCGGTAGATATGGCATATCTATGCCCATGGTTGTGTTGCTTGTCAACAACAAAAAGACTCTTGTGCTTCGCAATCAAGCCTCTCTCATAATCAGTAGCATGTTGGATATCATAGACAGCAGCTGATCCATCCGATGATCCAGATAGCAGATATCGTGCCTCTGTCAAATCAACCTGACCATGTTGTCAGATACATGAACCCTAAACTATAACAAAACCTTATTAACTTACAAAGACAGAATCTATGAATTTTATGGGAATAACATACATTACAGTGCCTAGATAACTTTTAAGAGTTATAGTAGCATACATGTGACAACTGAATTTACCTATGTACACAGTGTAAAACATACCTGCCCATGATACTAAATCACCCTTATGGTAGATAAAAAACCTCATGTAGAAGATGCCCATGAAAAGAAAAGCTTAAGCCCCACCACCCAGATACTACATTAGAGACTGCTTATACCTTTTGCAGTTTATTTTGCATTTAGCTTGGATTCCCATTGCTTGGTATCCTAGCAAGCGTAGGAATCCAGAGTGGGCACATTTGATGTGCTTCCAGAAGTTGCTATTGAAGCCCAAGCATACCTCTGGTGCTGGCAGAGTTGGAGTTCATGCTTAGGGCAATGACAGCCCAAGGATTAGAGGGTCAAAGTATCCTGGAATGTATATTTCACTCCAGCAACAACAAGAAAAAGACTTGAAAATCCAACCTAACATCCCAGAATGAACAACATAAAATGGAACCTCCCTCAATCATGTGCTTCCTCCCGGACATAACTGTACATGAAAAATAACAAAAATAAATAAATAAAATAAAATACAACAATAAAGATTGTCTTCATTCTTATTTGTGGAGAAACTGTAGTAGTCAAGGGTCAATAAGGTCCTCCACGCCACCACAATGATTTGTTAAACACCTTAACTGTATGGACTAGATTGATGATGAGATAAAATTTATTTTATTACAAGCTCATTTAAACGTAAGAAGGAAACCATCCATTAAGTGAACTTCAATGAAGAATTAGGTTTGATATAGTCTCATTTTCATGGTAGAACAGGAAATATTCTCCATCCACATTCGACCCTCTCTCTACAAGACTATTAAAGGATAAAACCTGGCATTGATGGACAAACAAAAAAGAAACATAAACTTTTGCTGGCACTGTTTTCTTGACACCCTCTTCACCCAAGCACAAAAATCTCTTCTGCTTACCAACCTCGAGATCGTTATCCTACAGAACCCTCATGGGCATAAACCAATCCATGAAAATCCTTGATGCTTTTACCACATCAAGAAGAATCTATCTAACCGAGTCAAACCCATTAGGGCTCCTGATTATCCTGTCCAAATAGTCCTCAAACAGACTATAGCGTACAAAATCCTGGGAAACTAATACGAAACCTAATGCTCAAAACATAAAATTCTACTCACCCTAGTCTTAGGTCTCTAAAAAACCCAATAAAACTTCAAAGAGATCCGTCTGTAACTGAGACAAATGGAGAGAGACCTGGAGAGAATTGATGGCGCCGTTGTGGGGACTGACGATCTCTTTGTGGTTGGAGAGATCGAGCGAAGCGACGCGATGGGAACGGATACGGGTGGCGAATGAAGAGGGGAGAAGGAAGCCCGCTTCCCTGTCCTTGACCGCCTTCCACATCTCCTCCCTCGCATCTTCTTCGGCGATCTCGCCGCCGGTACTCAGGACAACGGACGGATGGACGGACGGATGGACGGCTGATGATCGGATTCCCTTCCCTGCCCTTGCCTTTTCCGAGTGGAGTGGATCGGTCCGAAGGAATGCGAAAAGGTTACTCCTTTTTTTATTTCTTTTTGTGGCAGCGTCTTCAGAGTAAACTCGGGCCGGCTGACACAGGCTTTCGTTCTGATACCGAGTACTCGAACCTGTATCCTTCCGATGATGGTATCTATTACTCTCAAGAAACCGTCTGATCTCTCGCAATGCTCATAGGATTAGCGGGAATTGCCAAGCGTACGAATTAAGGGATACCATTTATTTAGTAAAAAAATTTTAAAATAAAACCATCTATTAATCTTTCCCTCAAAAATTTCGTATATAAATATTTAAAAAAAATTAAGAAGCCCTAAAATCCAAATACTTTCCTACTCTATGCCGCATAAATTAAAAAGATATTTATTTAAAATAAAAAATAAAAATTAAATTAAAAAATTAAAAATTTTTAAAAAAAATTACACATACATTCCTCTCAAATTTACCTCAATTCACTTATATCCTCTTAAGTTTAAAATATCTCAATTAGACCCTCTAAATTATCGAAGTATATCAACGTATTCCTTTCGTTCATCTCTGTTAACAGAATACTATCACATGACCCTTACATGATGTCCTACTTTTCGAAATGGCAAAATTACCCTTTGGTGAAAAGTAGTCTTCCTCTTTTGGCCGGTCCTCTTCTTTTTTGTTTCATCTCTTTCCTCTTTTCTCCTCAATTCTCTCTTCTCCATCCCCCCGATTAATAGTAATCATACTAATACTTATAATAATCCATCGATGGAGCCATTGGAGGAGGGGGTGGAGGAGTACAGCTAGAGAGAGGTGGTGCTACCGTTGCTGATTCCAATGGTGCCAGAACTGGAGCTTAAGAGGGAGACCGACAAACATCAGTGAGGGAGGGACCTCCTCGTCGCCATTGACCATGGCTCCAACAGTAAGCATGCCTTTGATTGGGCCATCATCCACCTTTGCCGCCTTGCTGATATCCTTCACCTCATCCATACCGTCTCTAGTAAGTATTATGCCCAAATGGACCATAATATGCAGACGCCGGAAAGGCGATATGCAGAGAAGCAGAGAGCTTTGAGCCGACACCCGTCATCATGGGCACCCATGGCCACAGGATCCTCCAGAGATATGAGAAATATCTATTAATTATCAAAGATCGACCCTTGTTGTTGTATTGACATTTCCTAGTTATTATTCGTAAATGCACGCCATTAAGCATTCTTGATCTATAATTACAGCGTGTTGCAAGGTAGCGTCAGCAAATACTACTTTCATAATTGCAAAGCAGCACTAGCCATCATCATCCCAAGCAAAGGTATTATTGATTTAGAAATCCTCTAAAAAAACTAAAATTTAATCCTTCCAATCATGTCTTCATCTTTTGATTACAGACGCATAGATAGGGAAGCTTATTCTTCACTTCTACTTAAATATTCAGCATTCTGTTGATAGCTTCTAAAAGGTATGATACAAATGCAACTGTAAAACAGCCACAAAATAAGGTTACAAACTAAAATTTGCAATATAAATCCATCAAAATCTTTCTTCTTTGACCTAAATTTAGGTAAGAGACTCCATCTCTCTCATGTATTTTTCTTTGTAAGTGAATTGAGTTGTGGATTTTATCAAGTGTCAATGTAGAAAACCTATGTAAATTCAACTAGATTGGTTTGCTTATCGATCTTATGTCTTGTCTAACAATTTCTGCACATGTTACTGTCATTCTGGATATTTGATCATATTGGTATCACATCCTAATTTCTGGATTTTTATAGGAATGATAAGTTTTAAGAGCTTCGAGAATTGACATAGTTTGGATTTTGATTTCATTTTTAGAAGAAAGAAGAAATTGAAAGATCTAAAGACAATATTTGTTGCTAACGAAACAAAGAGAAAAGCCTTTGGAAGAAATCATGAAGGCTGCAGGAAGCTTCAGATTTTTGGACCTAGTAAAATGCCTTCATTAACTTCTTTTGATGGTGAAAAAAGTGGAGAAGATCAAGATAGAGAACTGCAAATTAATTCAGTTGCTGAAGGAAAATCGCAGGGATTTCATTCATGCATTTTTAAATTTTGCAGTAGAATAATTTTAGATTAAATGTTTTAATCTACAATATAATCATATGATCTAATCATAAAATACCTTATATAAGGATCTATGACATATATATGTGCATGTAAAAAAATCTGAACAATAAAATTTGTATGATGTGCATGAAAATAAGAAAAGCAGTAGATGTAATCTACAATAACCAAGGATCCGAATTCAATACCTGAGTATGGATAGTCGAACGTCACGATTATGAATGTAGATCTAGAGATCCTCACTGGTTGCTCACAGTCACATAGTGTGTCTGACCTCTATGAAATATCCACACAAAGCTTTGGCTCCGATCTGCTGTCTTTGAGAGTATTGGCTCACAAAAACTACTTCTGATGGCTGATCTGATTGGATCTTCTTCTTCAATCACCTTAGACTCTTTCAAGGTTAAAGATGGATTGATAGAGGTTGCTAAAATATAGAGAAAAGGTAGAGAATCTCTTAAATTTGATCTGAAACTCTCTCTCCAAAACTACTCAGCGCCAAGGCTGAACTCTCACTAAAGAAGAGATTGTTCTCTTCTAATCACATGCCAAAAAAAAATTGCCCACCCCAAATCCACATGCCCAAGACCCCTGGTTCGGCCCCTCCCTTCTTGCTCTGATTCTTGGTGGAAGAAATCTAAGATGCAATGCACAAAAATGATTCCTTTTATCGTTGCCGATCAAAGGTGTTAGGATAGGATAAGTGCCTGTTCAAAGTTTGAATTCAAATCTCATTTGAACTCAAACCAAACTATCTGAAGGAAAAACCGTCTTTTTCTTGTGTAGGATCTTCCAGATTTCATCAAATCTGGGGCTGAATAAATTTTAAATTTTTATCCTACGCTATTTCAGATCTAATGTCTATTAGATCTAATTTTATTATCTGATATTTTAATTTTAAAATTAAATCTAAAAATTTGAGAAACATAAACATACCTCAAGGGTAATCTAATTACCCTGTAGATGATCGCAGCACTACCTGAGGTTCTGTTGTAGCCACGCAAGTGCTTGGCCTCTATCAGTATCCACTCAGGTAGGATCTGGAACATCTTCTCCTTGTGATTCTACGCTCTAAAAATCAGATCTAAATCTGATTAGGAATATCTTCAAAAGTCTTCCTGAAATTGCAGCAGCAGCCTGTCGAAGAAGTCCTGCAGCCTTCTATTCCAGGCGTCACCACGCCTTGCACCTATGCCAGATGAACGTCCAACTTCTTGGACGTGAAGAGGGGAGAAAGGAGAGAAGGGAGGATGTGGAGAAGAGGGGAGGGGGCGGCAGCCAATGGGTTTTTTGCATAAAACAAGTTCTGCCCCGAAACCCTAGGTGCAGCAGGGTTTATATAGACCCTGTATGCTGCGCAGTGCCACATCATTTGACCAATCAAAAAATTTTAAAAAATTCTGAAAAAATTTTGATTGGTAGAGTGATGTTATCTGATCACATTAGATAAGAATCCCCATGCTCTCTCCTATGTTGGCGCCAACAATGGATAGGCTCAAATAAGGTGGCACCAAAGAGTCCAAGTTTATCAGGACTCTTTGGTTCTTATCCATTTGGGGCGCCCACTTAAATCCAATTGGACTCATGCCATAATCTGATTATGGCACCCATTTGATTAGATTTAGGTATGTGGATACTCCACAAAAATCCTCCAATAAGTCCTCTTCAGTTTAAGATCCATATGTCAACTTTTGACAGATGTCCTAAAATAAAATTGGCAGGTACTAGAAATTAGCAGGTGTTGTCTTAAATTCATCTCATGAATTAAGACAAGCCTTTTTTAAGCTGGACAAGCTTCATTTAAACTGAGAGAAACCTTCTCAAGGTTCTCTGGATGAGCCAGATCACATTTGGCTCATTAGAGACAGAAAAGATTACACGAGGAGAAAGTTAAGCTCAATCGAGTGCTAGCACGATTTCTTTGAACCTAATTGGATCTTATCCAAATCAATTGGACTAGCCAATTGATGACATCCAGACTCTAACCCTTGTTTGTGTGACCCAGTTAGGTTCAATTCTGTATGGTAATGAGACATGTCGTGATCTCATCATCGACATCATCGAAACTCCTTTCGATGGATCAGAACTCTTCTGATTCAGACAATTAGAATGATCGATCATCAAAATCATTCTAATTGCTCCCAAAATCCATCAGTGACACCTAGCAGTATATGGTGACAATCCATCAGAACTGAAGACGAACCTCTCGATGCAGCTACCTATGTGATTGAGTTCCTCCATCATGAGTCCCGACTGAATTAGGATTAAGGTGAACTCGTCAAATCCAACATCAGTCATATGAATCAATCGATCGATCCGAGTCCGATGTGAAACCCCAATGAAAAACTCTTTTCCATTATTTCACTCTGCCATGGCCATGGGCTTAAGGACTTGATCTTTCGATCACCATAAGACTACTCCTCTCATCTACCGAGGTTGATAGATCCCATCTTGATGCGATCTGGTTCCTACACTGAATATACTACAGCCAACATACACCTCAGGGTTCCGAATGGCTAGAAGATTGAGTTATGGTGTAGTCAAACTATAACACACTCAAGGTGAACCGACGATGCACCTCAGGTCAAAGAACTAGACACATAACTGCAGCATCGAGCTAGTCATCGATGAGAAGGTAGATTTTCTTATGACTGCTCGAGGTGGTCACGCTCAGTACTCTCATTCTCAATGAATACCTGTACTCTCGCTCCGGTGTCTCCACACCGTAGACTCAAGACTCATCTACTCTAAGGAAGCGATCGTACACTAACCTTCCGGATCGATCACCATCCTCGTGATGATCCTATGGTTAGGAGTAGTTTATGAGTTAGTTATGTAAATTCATGCCTTAAATTTTCAACTTTTGAAAATATGAATTAACATTCCTACTAACTCAAAGGATGTATCACAGACACAATGTACACAATGTGATAGAAGAATAACCATTTTATTCATTTATAGTCAAAATTATAATTTTGCCCTTAGATTTATACAGGAATGTGTCAGCCGATCTGGCATTTAGGGCACACATCTAACAAACTCCCATTTGACCTAATGCCAATTGGCACATATCTAAGTCCCATCTTCTCAAGGTGGACTTCGATATTCTGTTGGCCCAATGGCTTAGTCAGTGGGTCTGCCATATTGTCTGTGGAGTCGACTCTCTTGATCTTGACATAACCCTTTTCGAGGTAATCACGGATCAGATGGAATCATCGCTCGATGTGCTTGGACTTCTGGTGAGATCTTGGCTCCTTAACTAGGGCTATGGCACCATTATTGTCGCAGTAAAGAGGGATGTCATCCGATGACATCACTCCAAGCTCTGCGGCAAATTTCTTATACCAGAATGCCTCCTTTGCAGCTTTCGATGCAGCAATGTACTCTGCCTCCATGGTGGAATCTGCAATCACCATTTGCTTGGAACTCTTCTAGCTAACTGCACCACCATTACAAATGAACAGACTTCCAGATGTCGACTTTCGATCATCTATATCAGACATAAAGTCTGAGTCTGTATATCCCTGAATCTGGAGTTCTCCATTCCCAAAGACTAGAAACATATCCTTAGTCCTTCTCAAGTACTTAAGGATACATTTCACAGAAGTCCCGTACTCTTCGTCTGGATTCGACTGATATCTACTTGTGACACTCACAGCATGGGCTATATCAGGTCGTGTACATAGCACGATACACATGAGGCTCCCTATTGTCGAAGCATAAGGGATCTTGCTCATACGTTCAATCTCCTCAGGTGTGCTAGGGCACATCTTCTTGGAGAGATAAATGACATGTCTAAAAGGCAATAAACCTCTTTTGGAGTTTTCCATGCTAAACCTCTTTAGCACCTCCTCTATGTACATCTTCTGTGAAAGTCCCAGCATCCTATTTGGTCTATCTCTATAGACCTTAATACCCAGTATAAAGGATGCCTCTCCTAGATCTTTCCTAGAGAACTCCTTAGACAACATATTTTGACTGAGGTCAACATGGGAATATCATTCCCAATTAAGAAGATGTCATCCACGTACAATACGAGGAAGATAATTGCACTCCCACTGACCTTTTTGAACACACATGGTTCCTCCTCGTTCTTGATGAAACCAAATATTTTGATCACATCATTGAAATGAGTATTCCAACTCCAAGATGCTTGCTTAAGTCCATAAATGGACTTTTGCAGCTTGCAGACCTTGTGATCAACATCACTGGATGTGAATCCAAGTGGCTATTCCATATAGATATCTTTCTCAAGATGTCCATTTAAGAACGCCGTTTTCACATCCATCTACCATATTTCATAATCGAAATTGGCTGCAACAGCAAGCAATGTGCGGATGGATTTTAGCATGGCTACGGACGAGAAGGTATCCTGATAGTCAATGCCTTCGCGCTGACTATAACCTTTCGCTACGAGCCTAACCTTGAATGTCTCCACATTCCCATCTGCACCTATCTTTCTCTTGAAGATCCATTTACACCCAATAGGTACAATATCTTTAGGTGGATCTACCAAGGTCCAGACTTGATTTGAGTGCATCCAGTCAATTTCTGATCTCATTGCCTCTAACCATTTCTTGGAATCGATATCTGATATCGTCTCGTCATAGGTCTTGGGATCATCACCATGAACCCTATTTCTCGTAAGGAATATTTTCTCTACATCCTCTTGTATGGTACCTAGGTACCTTTCAAGAGGACGGAAAATCCTAGTCGATCTCCGAGGTGGAAGAGGTTGTGTTAGAACTGGTTCTAATTGATTGGGTTCCTCAGATTTTTTAGCTCGTTGCTCTTGGGAGACATTCTCCTTGAGCTTAATTATTCTTCCGATGCCACCATCTTGAATAAACTATTTTTCAAGAAAAATAGCATTTTGACTCACAATCATATTGTGGTCTTCTGAAATATAAAAATAGTATCCTAATGACTCTTTAGGATATCCTATGAATCGAGCTCTAAAAGACCTGAACTCTAACTTGTCCATCTGCTGTCTCTTGACATGAGCCGGACAACTCCAAATTCTGAGATGATTCAGACTTGGCTTCTTACCATGCTATATCTCATACGGTGTGGTAGGAACGATTTTAGAGGGAACCCTATTCAATACATAAATTGCTGTCATGAGACAATGTCTCCAAAAAAATTCTGGGAGGTCTGTGAAGCTCATCATGGATCGGACCATATCTAATAGGGTCCGATTTCTCCGTTCTGAAATCTCATTGAGTTGAGGCATTCTAGGTGGAGTCCATTGAGAGACTATGCCATTGTCCTTAAGATAGTCTAGAAATTTTCGACTAAGGTATTCACCTCCTCGATCTGATCGAAGAACCTTAATGGGCTTTCTTGTTTGTTTTTCTACCTCATGTCTGAATTCTTTGAACTTTTCAAAGGCTTCAGGCTTGTGTTTCATTAGAAACACATACCCGTACCTAGACATATCATCGGTAAAGGTAATAAAGTAGACAAAATTGCCTCTAGCCGGCACATCAAATGGGCCGCACACATCCGTATGTACTAAGGCAAGTAGGTCTGTGGCCCTTTCCCCATGTCCCACAAAAGGGAGCTTGGTCATTTTGCCTTGAAGGCATGATTCACAAACTGAAAATGACTCGGAAGTCAACGGACTCAGTAGCCCGGATTTCTCCAATTTGTTAACCCTATCTTCCGCTATATGACCTAGCCTTAGGTGCCACAGATACTTATCATTTAGACTATCTCTAGGCCTTTTAATTCCTATGGTATTCACATTTTGCTCAATATTAAAAATAGATACATCAACATGTAACTGATAGAGACCATTAATAACAAAACTATTTGCAACTTTATTATTTTCATAAAAAATGTTACAATAGTCCTTATGAAAGCTAATCACATAGCCTTCTTGTGCTAAACATGAAACAGAAATCAAATTTCTACTTGTTGCAGGCACATAATAACAGTCTCTTAAAACTAAATCTAATCCTAATGGTAATCGCAGAGGGTAGGTTCCCACGGCCACGGCAGCAGCTCTTGCTCCGTTTTTGATGCGTAGGATCATCTCCCCATCCTTTAGCCTCCTGCTCTCCTCAAGACCCTGCATAGAAGTGCACAAATGAGCACTAAAACTAGAGTCAAGTACCCAACTAGATGCAAAAGAAATCGTAAGGTTAGATTCGATAATGAGCATACCTCCAGAAGGACCATCCTTCTTGTTCTTCAGGGTGGCCAGGTATTGAGGACAGTTTTGCTTCCTCTTCTTTCCATCCACCTTCTGCTTCTTCGCAGACTTCTTTTTCTTTTCAAAAGACTTTCTCTTGGAAGAAGTCTGCTCCACAGTAAGAACTAAGCCTTTTGAACCTTTCATTGAAAGCTCAGTCGTAACCAGCATATTCATTAACTCGGCCAAGGTACATTGCATCTTATGCATATGAAAGTTCATGATGAACTGACCATATGCATCGGACAAGGACTGAAGGATCACATCAATCTGAAAATCCTTGTCTAAGATGATACCGAGCTTCTTAAACTCCTCAAGATCCTTGATCATTGTCAAACAATGATCTTGGACTAACTGCCCATCACGCATCTTGGCCTTAAAAAGTCTTTGACAGACTTGATACTTGGCTGCGCGACTCTGTTCACCAAACAACTCTTGTAGGTGAGCCAACATTTGGTGGGTAGTCAAAATATTTTCTTGTTGACGTTGCAAATCATCAGACATTGCACCCAACATGTAGTACCTGGCTTTGTTATCATCGTCCGTCCACTTTTCCAGAGACGCTCTCTGTTCAGCAGTCGGACGTGCTGGCATGGCAAGTGGGTCCTGGTCCAAGACATGAGTTAATTTTTTGAAATCTAGAATAATTCTGTAATTTCTCAACCAATCTTTAAAATTTGGTCCAGTCAGTCTATGAGTGTCTAAAATTTTGATCAGGAGGTTTGAGGCAGACATGTTTCCTGTAAAGAGTCGAAAGTTTCTAGTTAGATTTTATAATCAGACTCAACCAATTTGTTTAGGGTTTTCATTTTTAAACAAATTAGGCTCCCACTATTTTCTCAGATCCCTACACTCCCTTGGTAGAGATATGAAAATCTTCGTGATTAGTGATTTCTAGTGGGTGGTGCGGTCTTACCGACTGGCTCATCACCTCACCTAACAGTTATTGGTGATGGGTCAACCGATGAGTGGACAACTCTTGTCCAATAATTCTTTAATCATGGTGCACCCAAAACTTGATCTCTAATTCATGAAGCTCACCGTATCCGGGATATTGCTCCAATCCTTAGTTAAGCCAAACCCACCATTTGCACAAACTAGATTCCTGATTGGGTCCCTCATCGTATCTGGAATATTAAGCCCAACCCATCCTCTAATCCATAGCATCCAATGCCTAATGGACATGGTTGCATCTTTCCGGTGCAACTGAGCCACTGTAACCAGTCGAGAACAATCAACCCCGAGAAGGGCCTGCACATCCACAATAGTAGAAGACCTAGACTTAATATTTTCTTAGGGAGATTTGATTTAGGTCTCTTTAAACTTGACTTGATATAGTCATAACAATTATGACTAACCTAGTGGCATGGGTTAGCTCGAATTGTTAGCCACCTCAAATCAGAACTGGATCGACATATATGACCAGGTAAGTGAGATCGGTGGAAGGGATATGACATTAACTCGACAAGAACGCATTCGAGTCGAGTAGCTCCCAATTAAAAACCAATCTGTCGCATCTGCCGAACTTACCTTAGACACCAAATTGTCGAACTAGAACTAATTGGGCTAACCTACAATCCAGACTCTAACCTCTGAGCCAAATTAGGTCTTAACATGATCGAGTCACATCTAAATATGATTCGACCTTGATCCAGACTTAATCCTATTAGGCTGGTCAATTATTAGCTTTCATGATCCCACCTAATCAACTCTTGATTCGGTTTGATCAATCGCTAGACCGATTGAGTTACCCAAGCCCGAACCTAATTTTATGAAAATATCTTAGATCTGAAATTCTCAATTTTAGATCTAATTTAATTTCATAAACTTAATACATTAATTAAGTTTGGGTTCATAAACAAAGCATGTATAATAAATCCTAGGGTTTCAGGATCTAGGGTTTTGCAGAAAAGTAAGTTTTGATTTCTGATTAAGGATGAACGTGCGGCACCCCTACACGTCATATGAATGCCCCATTGAATGAGAGGAGAGGACCTTTAAACCCTACTTCATTCTTATGACCGGACGGCCATGAGGAACACCTTAACCAGAAATATAAATTTAACTACAAAACTAGTTAGATCTAAATTAACATATTACATATACAATTTAAGATCTAACTAATACATGCTTTGCATACATCTCATGTATCAAAAATCAATCTAATTAACATACTTTCAGATCTGATACATCACATGTAATATCTAAAAAATAAGATTTAAATTGAACTATTCAAAATTAAATCTATTCTAGACAAGTTACTAGATCAGTTCTACAACTAGTCTAGGCATGTAACAGATTAATTTTATAAAAAAATTAAAATTTTATTTTTTATTTTTTAATCTGATTATAATACTTATAATATCAGAAAAATAGAGAATAAATTAAATTAAATTTATATTTTAATCTCATTAAAATATAAAACTTAAGGCTATTCATGGATTCAACTAATCCTAGTCTAGTCATGCATCTCATGCATGTTAGATCATCTTAGATTTAATTTTAAATATTTTAATTTTAGATCCTATCATATTTGAATGATATTTGAAATTCTTTAATATCAAATAAATTAAAATTAAAATTAGATTTAAATTAGATCTAAAATAGAGCCAACAACCTGGCTCTGATACCACTAGAAGGAAAAATGGCCTTTTTCCTGTGTAGGATCTTCCAGATTTCATCAAATCTGGGGCAGAATAAATTTTAAATTTTTATCCTACACTATTTTAGATCTAATATCTATTAGATCTAATTTTATTATCTAATATTTTAATTTCAAAATTAAATCTAAAAGTTTGAGAAACATAGATATACCTCAAGGGTAATCTAATTACCCTGTAGATGATCGCAGCACTGCCTGAGGTTCTGATGTAGTCATGCAAGCGCCTGGCCTCTATCAGTATTCACTCAGGTAGGATCTGGAACATCTTCTCCTCACAATTCTACGCTCCAAAAATCAGATCTAAATCTGATTAGAAAGATCTTCAAAAATCTTCTTGAAGTTGGAGCAGCAGCCTGTCGAAGAAGTCCTGCAGCCTTCTGTTCCAGGCGTCACCACGCCTTGCACCTATGCCAGATGAACGTCCAACTTCTTGGATGTGAAGAGGGGAGAAAGAAGAGAAGGGAGGATGTGGAGAAGAGGGGAGGTGGCACAGCCAATGGGTTTTTTATATAAAACAAGTTCTACCCCGAAACCCTAGGTGCAGCAGGGTTTATATAGACCCTGTATGCTACGCAGTGCCACATCATTCGATCAATCAAAAAATTCTAATAAATTTTAAAAAAAATTTGATTGGTGGAGTGATGTCATCTGATCACATCAGATAAGAATCCCCATGCTCTCTCCTATGTTGGCGCCAACAATGGATAGGCTCAAATAAGGTGGCGCCAAAGAGTCCAAGTTTATCAGGACTCTTTGGTTCTTATCCATTTGGGGCGCCCACTTAAATCCAATTGGGCTCATGCCATAATCTAATTATGGCACCCAATTTGATTAGGTTTAGGCATGTGGACACTTCACAAAAATTTTTCAATAAGTCCTCTTCAGTTTAAGACCCATATGTCAACTTTTGACAGATGTCCTAAAATGAAATTGGCAGGTGCTAGAAATTAATAGGTGTTGTCTTAAATTCATCTCATGAATTAAGACAAGCCTTTTCTGAGCTGGACAAGCTTCATTTAAACTGAGAGAAATCTTTCCAAGATTTTCTGGATGAGCCATATCACATTTTGCTCAGTAGAGACAGAAAAGATTACACGAGGAGAAAGTTAGACTCAATCGAGTGCTAGCACGATTTCCTTGAACCTAATTAGATCTTATCCAAATCAATTGGGCTAGCCAATTGATGACATCCAGACCCTAACTCTTATTTGTGTGACTCAGTTAGGTTCAATTCTATATGGTAATGAGACATGTCATGATCTCATCATCGACATCATCGAAACTCCTTTCGATGGATCAGAACTCTTTTGATTCAGACAATTAGAATGATCGATCATCAAAATCATTCTAATTGCTCCCAAAATCCACCAGTGACACTTAGCAGTATATGATGGCAACCCATCAGAACTGAAGACGAACCTCTCAGTGTAGCTACCTGTGTGATTGAGTTCCTCTATCATGAGTCCCGACTGAATTAGGGTTAAGGTGAACTTGTCAAACCCAACATCAGTCATATGAATCAATCGATCGATTTGAGTCCAATGTAAAACCCTAATGGAAAACTTTTATCTATTATTTCACTCTGCCATGGCCATGGGCTTAAAGACTTGATCTTTCGATCACCATAGGACTACTCCTCTCATCTACCGAGGTTGATAGATCCCATCTTGATGCGATCTGGTTCCTACAATGAATATGATATAGCTAACATACACCTCAGGGTTTCGGATGGCTAGAAGATCAAGTTATGGTGTAGTCAAACTATAACACACTCAAAGTGAACCAATGATGCACCTCAGGTCAAAAAACTAGACACACAACTGCAGCATCGAGCTAGTCATCAATGAGAAGGTAGATTTCTTTATGACTGCTCGAGGTGGTCACGCTCAGTACTCTCGTTCTCAATGAATACTTGTATTCTCGCTCCGGTGTCTCTACACCGTAGACTCAAGACTCATCTACCCTAAGAAAGTGATCGTACACCAACCTTTCGGATCGATCACCATCCTCGTGATGATCCTATGGTCAGGAGCAGTTTATGAGTTAGTTATGTAAATTCATGCCTTAAATTTTCAACTCTTGAAAATATGAATTAACATTCCCACTAACTCAAAGGATGTATCACAGACACAATGTACATAATGTGATAGAAGAATAACCCTTTTATTCTTTTATAGTCAAAATTATAATTTTGTCCTTAGATTTGTACAGGAATGTATCAGCCGATCTGGCATCTAGGGCACACATCTAACAAACTCCCACTTGACCTAATGCCAATTGGCTACATATCTAAGTCCCATCTTCTCAAGGTGGGCTTCGATCTTCTGTTGGCCGAATGGCTTAGTCAGTGGGTCTGCCACATTGTCTGTGGAGTCGACTCTCTTGACCTCGACATAACCCTTTTCGAGGTAATCACGGATCAGATGGAATCGCCGCTCGATGTGCTTGGACTTCTGATGAGATCTTGGCTCCTTAGCTAGGGCTATGGCATCATTATTGTTGCAGTAAAGAGGGATGGCATCCGATGACATCACTCCAAGCTCTGCGGCAAACTTCTTATACCAGAATGCCTTCTTCGCAGCTTCCGATGCAGCAATGTACTCTACCTCCATGGTGGAATCTGCAATCAACGTTTGCTTGAAACTCTTCCAGCTAACTGCACCACCATTACAAATGAACAGACTCCCAAATATCGACTTTCGATCATCTATATCAGACATAAAGTCTGAGTCTGTATATCCCTGAATCTGGAGTTCTCCATTCCCAAAGACTAGAAACATATCCTTAGTCCTTCTCAAGTACTTAAGGATACATTTCATAGAAGTCCAGTGCTCTTCGCCTGGATTCGACTGATATCTGCTTGTGACACTCACAGCATAGGCTATATCAGGTCGTGTACATAGCATGGCATACATGAGACTTTCTATTGCCGAAGCATAAGAGATCTTGCTCATACGTTCAATCTCCTCAGGTGTGCTAGGGCACATCTTTTTGGAGAGATGAATGCCATGTCTAAAAGGCAATAAACCTCTTTTGGAGTTTTCCATGCTAAACCTCTTTAGCACCTCCTCTATGTACATCTTCTGTGAAAGTCCCAGCATCCTATTTGGTCTATCTCTATAGACCTTAATATCCAGTATAAAGGATGCCTCTCCTAGATCTTTCATAGAGAACTCCTTAGACAACCATATTTTGACTGAGGTCAACATGGGAATGTCATTCTCAATTAGGAGGATATCATCCACGTACAATACGAGGAAGACAACTATGCTCCACTGACCTTTTTGAACACACATAGTTCCTCCTCGTTCTTGATGAAACCAAACATTTTGATCACATCATTGAAACGAGTATTCCAACTCCGAGATGCTTGCTTAAGTCCATAAATGGACCTTTGCAGCTTGCAACCTTGTGATCAACATCACTGGATGTGAATCCAAGCGGCTGTTCCATATAGATATCTTCCTCAAGATGTTCATTTAAGAATGCCGTTTTCACATCCATCTGCCATATTTCATAATCAAAATAGGCTGCAACAGCAAGCAATGTGTGGATGGATTTTAGCATGGCTACGGATGAGAAGGTATCCTGAAAGTCAATGCTTTCGCGCTGACTATAACCTTTCGCTACGAGCCTGGCCTTAAATATCTCCACATTCCCATCTGCACCTATCTTTCTCTTGAAGATTCATTTACACCCAATAGGTACAATATCTTTAGGTGGATCTACCAAGGTTCAGACTTGGTTTGAGTGCATCGAGTCAATTTCTGATCTCATTGCCTCTAACCATTTCTCAAAATCGATATTTGATATCGCCTCGTCATAGGTCTTGGGATCATCACCATGAACCCTATTTCCCGTGAGAAACATTTCCTCTACATCCTCTTATATGGTACCTAGGTACCTTTCAGGAGGACGAGAAATCCTAGTCGATCTACTAGGTGGAAGAGGTTGTGTTAGGATTGGTTCTAATTGATTGGGTTCCTCAGGTTCTTTAGCTCGTTGCTCTTGGGAGATATTCTCCTTGAGCTTAATTATTTTTCCGATGCAACCATCTTGAATAAACTATTTTTCAAAAAAAATAGCATTTCGACTCACAATCACATTATGGTCTTCCGGAATATAAAGACTGGATGGGTCTTTAAATAACCATTGTAAGAGCCTCTCCTTCCATCCGGATGGGTCTTTAAATAACCGTTGTCAGTCAAACTCTAGCAGCCTTATTACGAGCAGTAGTGTCATCTCAGGTCAAAAGACTAGTCATACAACTGCAATATTTAGAAAGTTACTAACGAGTGAGCAGACATCCATGTGACTTCTTGTGTTGATCACGCTTAGTACTAGTTGTTCTCTAATAACCACCGACACTCTCGCTCTAGTATCTCTACACTGCAGACTCGAGATCTATCTATCCGAAGGAAGCGATCTGTGTATTAGTCTATCTGGATCAATCGCCATCCCTATGATGGTCCTATGATTTAAAGACCGGATGGGAGGAGAGGCTCTTACAACGGCCCTTATATCCCCCACAGTCATGTTAGGAATAGGAGGAGAACCTCGTCCTAACATAAGCAAAGTCAAAGGTCCGATTATTTAAAGACCAGATAGGGGGAGAGGCCCTTACAACGGCCTTTATGTGCCCCCACAGCCTTGTTAGAAACAGGAGGAGAACCTCGTCTTAACATGAGCAAAGTCGAAGGTCCGATTATTTAAAGACCGGATGGGAAGAGAGGCCCTTGCAACGGCCCTTATGTGCCCCCACAGCCTTATTAGGAACAGAAGGAGAACCTCGTCCTAACATGAAAAAAATCGAAGGCTCGATTATTTAGAGACCGGATGGGGGGAGAGGCCCTTACAACGGTCCTTACGTGCCCCCACAGCCCTGTTAGGAACAAGAAGAAAATCTCATCCTAGCATGAGCTGAAATTGACTGTGTCGGAATAAGAGGAGAACCTCGTCCTAACACAAATGAAGATCTGGTCGTTCAAGACCGGATGAGGAGAAAAGCCTCCTCAATGGCTCTTCTACATCCTTACAACCCCGCTAGGAGTAGAGGGAAAATCCTTGTCCAAATATATAAAAAAAAGATAGAGATAAAAAGAAAAAATGATGAACTACACCAATGATAAGGAAAAAACAAACCACATCAAAGGCATAAGGGACCTCATCTCAACAAGGAAGGAGACTCTTATCAAAAATCCTCAGTCTCTAAGAGGGAGCTCAACACAAGCCAAGGAAAAATCGACTTCCTCAAGGGAACGAGAAGTTCGGGCCCCTAAGCTTGAGCATCAGGAGGAAGCATCAAACTCAAATGGCCTCGAAAAGACCTACGATCACGAACAAAATGGGCAAATCAACACGATGATAACTCGAAACCTTCAAACAACGTCGACATCGAACAAGACAAAAGATGAAAGAAACTCGAAAAACAACAACTCAAAGCAAGAATAGATGAGATAATGAGAAATTTTTTTTTTCATTTCATTAGTAAAGTGTACATTACAAAGTCTTTGAAGGCCAAGACTCAAGAGACCTCGTCTCAACGAGGAAGAACACCCTTGTCGAAAATCTCCAGTCCCTAAGGGCGAATCAACACGGCGACGATCAGGAACCTTCAAACAATGTCGACATCGAACAAGATAAAAGACAAAAGAAGTTCGGTAAATGACAACTTAATGCAAGAATGGACAAGGTAATGGAAAATTTTCTTTTCATTTCATTAGTGAAGTGTACATTACAAAGCCTTTGAAAGCTAAAAAAGAAAAATGATAAGAAAAAGAAAGAATACATAGAATAAAAGGTAAAGAAGGTCTAAGGAAGCTCGACTTCTTCAGACTTTAAACTCTCGGTTCCAGCCATCATCGAGGATTGCTTTAAGTTTTCGACTTCTTCTTTTAGTTCTTTCTTTTTTAACAGCATCTTCCGATACATCTGGTGGAACCATCGACTCTCGCCCTCTGACTCCCGAAGCCTCTTCCTCGAAACTTCGGACTCCATCTCAGCATCCTTGATCGATTGCTGCTCGTAGGCCAACTGAATCTTCAGCCGCTGCAGTTCGGCCTTCTCCTGCCTAAGGGCCACAGATAGTTCTTCCATGGTCTCCCTCAAGGAGTAGAGCTCGTCGGAGCTTTGTGTAGAGGTGGACTGGACTCTCTCAGACAACTGCCTCTGAAGGCAGGCAACTTTGTCGATCGCCGTCTTGAGCTTCCTTCGGTAGTCCTCTACTTGCCCACACCAGCCGACTCGGTAGGCATTGTAGTTCACCTCAGCATCCTGCAACTGCTTCTGAAGGTCGGAGAACTTCTTCGATCAGTCTCGGTCATGGTCGGCCTGAGTTGTGAGCCAGGATGAGCTCCCTTCCAACTGACCGATCTTCTCCCGTGCGGACGCCAGCTCGACTTCAAGGGAGCTAATCTTGGAAGGCTGAGTCCAAGATCGATCGCTGGCACATTTTTGGAGTTCCTCAAGCTCCGTCACGAAGTCAGCCTTCCTCCGAGTGTAGTCCATGAGACCCTTTTTGTGGAGGTCCCAAAAGCGAGTAGCCTCCGCAATGACTTCTGAATGGCTCTTCCTCAGCTGGTGAAGTTCGTCATCCAGCTTCTTTGATTTCTTCATCAAGTGACGAACTTCCCTTTTGAGATCCTGAATCATGAACTTCAAAGGGATCCCCTACGGCAGGGGAAGAGCTTCGGCAGGGCACTGTTGTTGAGAAATAAGAGTGTCACAACACAAATCAGTGCAGAAAAATAAAAGAGAAGAAGAAAAAGGAGCTCTCTATAAAGAAGAATCTGATTTCATTGATTAAATAGTTTTTAAGTACAAGAGATGAAGAAAAGTCATCACGAAGAAAAAATACAAAATTAGAGGTTTCAGACCTCTGAGACAGAAATGGAGGGGCTTGGCGCCCCTGGAAGATTGGTCGCGGCAGCCGCAGTAGTCGAAGAGGTCCTGGCTGGAGGAGGATTGGTAGCAGCTTTGGAAGGTCCAGCTTCATCGTCGGACACCTCATCCAGGAAGCTGAGGTCCAGTTCAGAAAACTTTTCGGCCACCTTCTCTTGGCAGAGCTCGAAACCCTTGATGAAGGCATCCTGGCCGAACTGGACCTGTAGATCCTCCATCTCAGAGGAGGTCTTGAACTCCTCCACTGCTCAGGCCCCTACCTCCGAGCTAGGGACGGAATCTGCGCCTTCAGCTCGGAGACCTACACCTTCAGCTCGGAGACCTCGACCTCTGCTTTCTTTCTTTCCTCCTCCAAAGCGGCCCTCAGATCGGACGAGGTTTGTCCCTCCTTTTGCAGCACCTCTTGGAGACTTGCGACCTCGGCGATCTTCTCCTTGAGACGGGCGGCCTCGGCCAGGTGACCTTCTCCGCCTGGGCTACCTCCTTCTTGGCATTCTTCATCGCCTCGACGTTGGCGACGAGCTAGTGTCCGATCTACAAGAGCGGTCGGGGAGTCAATATAAAAGCTAAGGAATAAACTAAGTAAAGAAGCGAGAAGAAGAAAAAAGTGAATTGGCCTATCTCGAGGAAGGATCCCAGAGAGTCCCAGGCCCGCTGCTCAGGATCAGCATGGACAATCCTATGGACGACCTTGGGTAGAATGCACCCTTCGACCAGCCTCTTTATTAAATCCCTATTGTTGAAGAGATTTTCCCCCAGATCTTCCTCGGAGCCATCGGCCCCCTCGATGGCAGCCTTGCGGCTGCGGCTCTTGCAGGCCAGGGTCTTCTTCCTCTTTCTCCTTTTGGCCCTCGGTGCCCCCTCGGGACGAGCCTCTGAAGCGGAACCTCGGCCGGAGGGCTCCTTGAAGAGAATCGGGGGCCTTCAGGCTCGACGTCAGAGGGGGCGTCGACGGCAACGGCCACCTGGGCAGGCGCGATCGAGCTCGTCTCTTCTGTCCTAGCTCTCTTCGTCGACCCCGAAGTCACGGCGTCTTTTCTCTTGTGGGTCTTGAGACCCTGGGCTAACCTCCGAGCCATGCTTGTGTCCATGTCTGCAATAAAAGAAGATCGACATGGCTCAGAAATAGAATAAGAGAAAGGGGAAGCAGTAAAAAAAAAAAAATAATAATAATACCGACAGGGTTAAGAGGGCTCAGGCCGACATTAAATAAGAGTTGTTCCTTCAGAAGGTCAGAGAGGAGGGGAGCTAGATAGGCCTCGAGCTTATTGGAGGCTTCGAGGTCGTCCCTTCCCAGGCTAGAAGCCCGGTGGACGGAATCCCTCAGAGAGCCCCAAGAGGGTAATCCCAGCTCCAAGGTCGAGCATCGGATGTAGAAGTACCTCTCCTTCCAGTTGTGGATAGAAGAGGGGGCGCCTTTCAACAACTCCTTTCTATCGAACTGGGAAGAGAAGTACCATTAGTCCTTTGCCGAAGGGTGATGCTTGAAAATATAGAAATTCCTAAATAAAGAAAGGGTTGGCTGGACTTCGGCTAGGTGACAGAGGGAAAGAAACCCTATCAAAAATCTAAAGGAGTTCGGTGCTACAAAAACTAAAGAAATATTTAAAAAATGAAAGAGAGCGATGACAAAAGGTGGAAGCGAAAGTCGAAACCCGGTGCGGAAAGCTTCTTGGTATAAACAGAAGCAGCCAGAGAGAGGAGCGCTAGCCCAGCCAGTTAGCCCGGGAAGCTCCAGCTCGTACTCTGGAGGAACCCCGTACTGAATCCTAATCAATGAGAGTTCCTTCGGAGTCAGAGAGCTGGGGATGGTGTCTGGTACAAAGACCAGGCGAGGTTCTTCTACAGAGCTAGGATTTTGTGGGACTGGAATGGATGAACTCCTAGAACTGCTAGAGGAGGAAGTGTTGGAGGATATTTTGAATCAAGTGAAAACTCTAAAAATCTCAAAAAAATTGGAAAATATAAGAGATGGGGCGCTTGCGAAAAACTGAACAGGCGGAATGTAAAAGAGGAAAAATGAAAGAAGAACAGCAGGGAAGAGAAAAAAGGAAGAGAGGAGTTTTGGAACTAACCTAGGTTGGTCCGAGAGGTGCAGAGATGCAGAGATGGGGATCGACTTGAAGAACGCCTAAGGCCGAGAGGGATGGAACTCTTGGGGAAGAAGAAGGGCACCAACAGGACTCTCAGGCAAAGTGAAATCCCTAGAGGAGGGGAGCAGGTTTAAATAGGCAACAGGGCCCGGTGTAGTAATGATTGCGGATCTCCTCTGGTCGATCTACACTCACCGTGTGTCCCACTCACCATAGCAGGTGGCTAAAAGTGGCTGGCAACTGACAGAACCATTATTGCACCGTACCTAGAGCAACGCTTTAGCGAAAATTCCGAAAAAATCTTTTCGGATCGTCTCGATTTGAAAAGGCTCCAGTACCAGCGCGTCAAACACCAAAATATCTGGAAACAACCGAGTACGAAAATCGAGGGAGGCAACTTCGGCTGCAAAAATTTTTCTGTACTTCCTTCATTCGGAACCCGAACTCAAAAGTAGGAGGATTGGTGTTGGGTATAAAATAAACCCCAACTGAAGTTTGTAAAAGGCCGACCCTTCCCGGGCTCTTTCGGCCCCCGACCTTGTGTGGCGTCTTTCCGAACTCTCCAGACCGTCCGAGCTTCCATAATACCATCCGGACTTCTCCAATCATGAGCTTCTCCATTCATCTACTGGACTGCTCCAAACGCTCTTTGAACTTCACTTTCAGCCGATTCTCTACGGTGGTCGACTATTCTCCGAATCTCTTCCAGACTTCTCCCAACCACGATTGACTTTCCTCCGAACTTCCTCCGAACTTCGTCAATGACCGAGCTTCTTCAGCAGCAGGACTTCTACAGTAACCAGACTCCGTCCAAGTTTCTACGATGGTCGACCGCCTTCCGAATTTTAGCCAAACTTCTACCGCAAGCAGTCTACTCCGAACTTCTACTGCAAGCAGTCTACTCCGGATCTCTACTGTAAGCGAATTCAATCCAAGCTTCTACTGTAAACGAATTCTTTCTGAACTTCTATTACAGACGGACTTCAGTCGAGCTTCTTCAGTAAGCGGTCCCCATCCGGACTTCTACAAGAACCGAACTCCATCTGAACTTCTATAGCAGATGGATTTCGAACGAACTTCTACAACGGACGGGCTCCAGCAGCTGGATTTCTACAACGGCCGACCGCCTCCAGTGTTTTTCGTACCTCTCCAGCCATCAGCCTTCAATAGCGTCAGCTGGACTTCCACAATGCCAGCCGGACTTACACAGGATCCTCCAGACTCCTCTAGCAAATGAACTTCCATAACACCTTCCGGACTCTTCTATCGGCCGACCTTCAGTCGGATTCCTTGTGCAATCGGACCTCTCCAGCAGGCAAATCTTCAGACAAGCTTCTACATCATACAAATTCCAGATGAACTTCTATGACGGATAGACTCCACTGGATCTCTACTCCGAACTTCTTTCGGACCTCATCAATGACTGAGCTTCTCCAAAGGCGGGACTTCTACAATAAGAAGTCTCCATCTGAGCTTCCACGATAACTGATCTTCGACCGAGCTTCTACAATAAGCGACCTCCTTTCGGACTCCTACGAGAGTTGGACTTCGTCCAAACTTCTACAGCAGAATCGTATCCTGGACTCCTCCAATGTTCGACCTTCCACAGTGTCCTCAAGACTCCTCCAGCGGATGAACCTCCACAACGCCATCTGAAGTTCACTGTCGGTCGATCCTCTGCTGGAGTCCTCCTGAAACTGGACTTTTCCAACAGAAAATCCCCGTCTGAGCTTCTACAGCAGATGACTTCCCCCTGTAGCATCAGTGCTCTAGGCATCCGACAATAGCGGACTCGTCAGCAACCTCGAAAACATCCGAGTCTCTCTTAGATTATAGAGACAGAGAGCCATTCCACTCCATCAGACGTCCCAGCCGAGCTTCAGCCGTCAGGTCCGAACTCTCTGGCAAGTCACGACAATGGCCACTACCCCACTCCACTCTCTGTAATGGATTCCACGTGGCTCCACCACTCTCTGGTAAGTCACGACAATGGACACCACTCCACTCTCCGTAACAAACTCCACGTGGCTCTGAACAGCCCACTGACGCCACTACTCTCCGCAACAAACTCCGTATGGCTCCGAACGGCCCACTACCAGGTGGTTACCGACGTTACTGTCGATTAGTTACACTCTCCATCTATATAAAGGGCCCCCAGATATGTTCTTCTCTAAGCTCTAAACTCTATCTCAAAACTCTGCTAAAATTTCATTCGAGTGCTCCATTTCTGTTGAGGCAGAGTACTGACTTGAGCGTCGGAGGAGCTTATCGGAGCATCCCCAACTTTGGTTTAGACTTTCCTTACAGGTTCTGACGACGGACGTGATCTCCTCAACTCCAGCTTCTCCGACATCAGTGGAATTATGCACCAACAAGACCTAAACTCAAATTTCTCCACAAATATTAAGTCTAAGATCTTCCACCGTTGTAGATGTGCGAGCGTGCTACCGGTGTTGATTGTTCTTGACTGATTATAGTAATTTAGTTATATCAGAAACATACAACCACTCTACTAGCAAAGAGTTGCTCTGGGGTAAAGATGGGGTTGGGCCCAATAACTGTTAAGTGATGGACCCAATGACAGCTTTGCTAAAGGAAAGGAAACAGTTTTCCTTCAGAATATCCAGATTGCATCTAAAAATTTTCTCTAATGTTCTACTTGTTTAAGAATCAAATCCTTAACTGAATCACAGTGGAACTAAGGATCAAATTTCAAATTATCTGATATAAACCTTCACGGAGGTCTTGATATGCAAACCCTCTACTTCGCATGCACGTCAGATGTTGCAGGAAAGCAGGATGAACTCCAATCTAATTAGCTTCACATACACAATCAATCAAGGGATGAGATGTGATGATGTGACACCTCACACCAGCAGGTAGGATGCCCAAGAAGGATCCACACCCCAGGAGAGAAGGCGGCAACAAAGGGAGAGATGTAGAAGATGAAGGACCTCTCTCTTCACACGCTTGTCTCTCTCTCTTTTTCTCTTCTTTCAATTTGATTTATTTGCTATTCTATTCTCTTCTCTCATCCATAGGTAGAGATCCTCTCTATTTATAGATAATTCTTATGATCCAATGAGAGGAGGACTCTTTATTCAAATCTGATTTGAATGGGTCCAATACTAATGAAAGAAGGACTCCTATATGAGATATAATTGCCATCACTTATGACATCCACTTTGCATCCACTCCGACACCCACTTGAGATACCCTAAATAAGTACCAAATCAATTTTTGGTCATGCTTTATAAGTGGATATTCCCAATGCAAGTAGGAATACTCATATCTCATCTAAAACATATCCGATTCGAGTCCGATTCGAAGCCGGTTCGAAACAATTTCAAAAGACTGTCAATCCTAAACTCTTTAGGACTTTTTATACCAAGTCTAACTTAGATTTTAGATCTATTTAAATATAATTAATTTAAATCTAATCTAAAATTAATTAATACTTAAATCTAATCTTTCATATATTTCATAGATCATAGATAGAAATTGTTCATCCCTGGGATTGAACTTGAACCTCATATGTAGTGCTAGCTGATATAGTCAACTCTTCAATCTCGTTTGATCCATAACTCAATTCTCAATCAAGTTAGCTTATATATTTAATCAAGTCATGTACTTTCAGATTGGACATATAAACATAGGTCAATTTCTTCCTACTTTGTCTGACTTGTGTGTGTGACTCCATAGGTTCAAACACTAAATCAGTAGCACAGGAACCAATTTCTGTACTAATCAAGATACCATCTAGCAATGGTTCCCGACATCCAGATAGGTCAAATTATTGTAAAGGAATATTTCAGAATCCATACTCATGGTTACCGTATAATTTATCTTTTTGACCCTGGATGCTCTAGGATGGTCTTAGGTTAACTGTCAACCGAGGTTGCTTCATCCACATTGTATTTCAACCTTTCAAATCTATCTCATGGATTATCCTGACTAAAATTTTACTAAATTAAAATACAGTGATACATCAACTCCAATAATTTAGAGGGATCAATCTCATCTTGATCCATATACAGACTTCGCAAGTATTTGACTGTACCCAGTAGTCTTTTGTCACTGCATTAAAAATCCAAGTTGTTCAGTACCAAAGTACAGTGAGTTGCTTGCAAGTCACTATGGTGATCTCAGGTCTGAAGGATATTTATATCCATGTATTTCACGAGCAGCTTTTGACAGCAGAATGCTCAGCAGGTAAATCACTTGTTCAGTGATGTTGTACCCTTACATCTCACCTGTATGCCATACCAGTGTCACCACACTCCTTGGTTAAGAGGACAACCAATCCATATGGTACACAACGACCTTCACTCGATAAACGTCATCATCCCGTAATGACGTATCATTTGATCATGAATTTGTTTAAGAACTATACGATAAGTCTTTTCTTTATCTTACACTAGCATAGTTCTAGGGACTTCATCATAGTACAAGAGTTCAAGGAAGATGTCACTTTGTGATGAAAAATATCAGAATAACTATTATTCAATAATCAATAATTCATATACAAGGATGAACTTAATCGTCATACGATTGGTTTTAGGATATAATTTCCAACAACTCTCACTTGAACTAAAGCCAATCGGGATAGTATCTTATACCCATCTTCCATTTGAAGTCATCGAACTCTTTGATCTCGAGAGCTTTAGTGAAGGGGTCGGCTAGGTTCTTCTTTTCATCGATCTTCTGAAGCTCGATGTCACCTCGATTCACGATCTCTCGCACTAGGTGATAGCGGCGTAGAATATGTTTAGTGCGATGGTACGACTTAGGTTCTTTCGCCTGAGCTATGGCACTGAAGCTGTCACAATACAACAGGACAAGACCATCAATGGAAGGTATAACTCTCAGCTCGATAATAAACTTTTGCAACCACACCGCCTCCTTTGCAGCATCCGATGCAGCAATGTATTCTGCTTCACATATAGAATCGGCCATAGTATATTGCTTGGAATTTTTTCAGCAAATAGCTCTTCTATTCAAGATAAATACGTAGCTCGACACGCTTCTACTGTCATCACAATCTGACTGAAAATTAGAATCAGTATATCTCACAAGTTTCAGGTCAGAGTCTTCATAGATAAGTCATTGGTCTTTAGTATTTCTCAAATACTTAAGAATTACTTTTGCAATCTTCCAATACTTCTCATCCGGATCTGACTGGTACCTACTCATTACCCCTAGTGAATAGGCTACATCTGACCTCGTACATGTCATAGCGTACGTGATAGATCTCACTGCCAAAGCATATGGTATTCTACTCATATACTCTCTCTCCTCAGGAGTTGTCAGACAATCCTTTTTAGAAAGAGTAATTTCATGGCCTATCGAAAGATAGTCTTTCTTGAAATTATCCATGTTGAATCATTTCAACAAGGTATCAATATACGTGGATTGGGACAATCCAAGCAACCTTCTAGATCTATCCTTACAGATCTTCATCCCTAGGATGTAGGATGCTTCTCCTAAGTCTTTCATAGAGAACTGTGATGATAACCATAGCTTCACACTCTGCAAAGTCGGGATGTCATTTCTTAGTAATAGTATGTCATCTACATACAGCATAAGAAAAATGACTATAGAATCAGAAGTCCATTTGTAGATACAAGGCTCTTCTCCATTCCTAACAAAGCTATACGTTTTGATTACTTTATCAAAATACATGTTTCAACTCTTCGATACCTGCTTAAGTCCATAAATTGACTTTTTCAGCTTGCACACTTTTGACTCATCTGTAGATGTGAACCCTTCAAGTTGTATCATATACACCTCTTCTTCTAGCTCTCCATTAAGAAAAGTGATTTTGACATCCATCTGCTAGATCTCACAATCTAAGTGTCCAGCGACAACAAGCATAATCTGGATGGATTTGAGCATTGCCACAGAAGAGAACATCCTGTCATAGTCAATACCATAATACTGACGGTAATCCTTAGCAACTAGATGGGCTTTATAGGTCTTTAGCTTCCCATCCGCTCCTCTTTTTCTCTTAAAAATCTATTTACACCCTATAGGTTTTATCCCTTCAGACGGATCAACTAGTGTCTAGACACTATTGATCTCCATGGACTCCATCTCGGACTTTATGGCCTCAAGATATTTTTGGGAGTCGGGTCTTTTTATGGCCTCTATATAGGTGATCGGATCCTCATCGTTCTCATCAAGTTCAATAGGATTACCGTTCCGGACCAAAAAACTGTAGTATTTGTCCGACTGATGCGATACTCTATCGGATCTTCTTAATGGTGCCTCTATTGGCTCTGGATTCGATTCACCAACCAAACTTAATTCTGTATGTGTCGGTCCTTCCACCTTATGAACTTCATCAAGTTCAATTTTACAGGCATTAGCTCCTTCACCAAAGAACTCCTTTTTCAAAAAGACTGTCTGGCTACTGACAAACACCTTTTATTCTGCAGTGAGGTAGAAGTAGTACCCTTTAATTTTTTTTGGATACCCTATGATTAAGCATCTATCGGACTTCGGTCCCAGCTTATCTATCTTTAAATGCTTGACAAAAGCTGGACACCCCCAGACCCTAAGATGTGAGAGCACCGACTTACTCCCAGTCCATATCTCATATGGAGTTTTATCGACAGACTTACTGGGTACCTTATTCAAAATATAGTAGGTAGTTTCTAAAGTATATCCCTAAAAGGATATTGACAGACTGAAAAAATCCATCATGGATCGGACCATGTCTAATAAGATTCGATTCTTCCTCTCGAACACACCATTATGTTGTGGTGTTTCAGGAGGGGTCCATTATGAGAGAATCTCATTCTCTTTCGGATATATCAGAAACTCACTGGTAAGGTATTCACCTCCTCGATCTGACTGAAGGATCTTAATACTCTTTCCAGTTTGTTTCTCTACTTCAGCACAGAATCATTTGAACATTTCAAATGATTCTGACTTATGCTTCATAAGATAAACATACCTATACCTTGATAGATCATCTGTAAACGTATTAAAGTAGTAGTATCCTTCTCTAGCACTTATATTTATAGGCCCACATACATCAGTATGTATTAGATCTAGGACATCACTGGCTCTTTCATCTTTTTCTTTAAAAGGTGACTTAGTCATCTTACCAAGTAGACAAGATTCATAGGTAGACAATGATTCACAATCATCTATCTCAAAGACACATTCTTTGATCAACCTGTCAATCCTATTCTTATTCACATGACCAAGCCTATAATGCCAAAGGTAGGATGCACTGACATTATCTATTTTAGAGCATTTACTAGGTGTGTACATTATACTAACAGACTGTGATATTATGTATATGTCACGTTTTATTGTCTATACATAATTATAGTATCATTCATAATGATATCACAAAAATCATCCTTTATTATAAACTTAAAATCAAGTTCGGCCAAAAAGCCTACAGAGATGACATTCATCATAAAAGAGAGACAATAATGACAATCATCTAACACTACTAGACTTGAAGACAAGCTGTAAAGTTTCCAAAGCCAGAACTGGAACAAAGCTTCTATCTCCAACGTTAAGGAATCGCTCATCCTCTCAAAATTTTTTACTTACCTACAGTTTCTGCAATGAATTGTATATATTAATAGGACTTTCAGTATCCAATACCCAGGTAGTAGTATCACAAATAGAGAAATTATAAGGTGTTATCATATAAATACCTTATGAAGCAATCACTTGCCTCTTTCTCTTGTTCTTAGGCCTATTTGGATCAAGGGTGGCTACATAAGCAGGACAATTCCTTTTCCAATGATCCAGCTTCTTACAAAAGAAGCACTCTGCCTGGCTCTTGCCAACTTTTGATGGTTTGCTCTGCTTGGGATCGACGGCATGAGATTTTTGTACCTTTTTCTTCTTTCTTCTCTTAGAGAATCGATGCCCTATAGATGAACCTTCCACTAAATTCACTGGCTCCTTTTGGAGCTAGTGATCCTTCTCAAAAGTCTGCAATAACCCTAGCAAACCATGGTAGTTTACTGTAAGCTTCGTCATTCTATAATGACTAAAAAAGGGTAGGTAGGATTTTGGTAGCGAATTGAGGATAGCATTTTTGCCTAACTGTTCATGCAACGGAAAGCCAAGTTTGCTAAAGCGTTCAATCTGCTCAATCATGTATAATACATGATCGGTGACTGAAGCTCCCTCTCACATACGGGCATTGAACACTGTGCAGGAGGTTTTATGTCTCTCTACATCTTCAGAGGTACCGAAGGACTCATTCAATATTTGAATCATCTCCTCAGACTGTGCATCCTCGAACTTATGACTAAGTTCATCGTTCATAGCTATCCTCATCACGCAACGCACAGTCGTGCAATCATTGAGCCACTTCATGTAAGTGTCTCTCACAGCACGAGGAGTATTTACTGCAGGTTCTTCAGGTGCTTGATCTATAAGGACATACAAAATCCTCTTGTACTCCAACACGATCTTCAACTTTCGATACCAGCTATCGAAGTTGGGTCCGATGAGCTTGTCGCTGTCCAACAGCGAACGGAGGGATAGTGTGTAGGCCATAACTGAAAGGAGAAAATATTAGCCTATTAGTATATGAATTATTTTTTTTTTGATTTTTTAATTCTGAAGATATGGACTTTAGTCTAAAGGTCCTCCCACTATTTTTTGTAAATTAGTAGCCTCTACCTCCAACTCGAGGAATTACATTAATTTCTTAGCAGGTACTAAAATCCACATGGACTACATTCAGGCCCGAGTATGGCTCAGCTAACCTTAGTGCATCCATGGGTAGGTTCATAACCAATTATTTCTCCAAATAACTTCTAGCATTGAGTTTTGCCCCAGACATCCTTTCAGTAGGTGTGTAGCACCTCCACTGAAAATTCTGGTTAGGTCCAACCATTAACATGACATATTAAGTGCATCAAATAAATGGATGTCCAAACCTGAGTATGGCTCGGCCAACCTGAGTATTGATCTGAAGGTACATCATGATGGTCATATGATGAATGATAATTCCAATACGTAATAGACACCAGACATGTGGCGCCTCCAATGCTTATTTGGAATATTGGACTCATTATCACACACCTTAATGGGAGGCAATGATCAAGTTATCTCATAACTTTATCACTTTATGGATCTAATAATTTAGAGAATTTGATTTCATTGATCTGAGAGTAAGAGAAAAAGTCGACCTGCAAGCTGCAAATCTTTCCACTGACTTCACCAAATTATGTAAAAGATTAAATACAAGCTGGTCTAAAGATACCTAAATCAGTCACACTGATTCATCTTAATGGCATGAGTCTGTACCAATCGACTAGTGACCTAATCAAAATATAATTTACTATGTTGGCTAGGTAAGTGAGATCAGTGGGAGGGATCTGCCCTTAACTCATCGTAGACGCATCTAGGTGAATAGCTCCCAATTAAAAACCACTTGATCGAATCTGTCAAACTTACCTTAGATACCAACTGGTTAATTAGTTTCGATTTGGCACACTAGAAGATTCGGGCTCAACCACGGAGCCATGATCATGATCCATTTATTAGGGTCAAACACATAAACTTGATCAAACTTCAACTATTAAGATTGATTTAGAGAAATACTGACCTAATCTAATTCAATATTTGATTAGATTTAATTAATTTCTCTACTTGGTCCATACGTATTCCTAATCCTAGGTCTAACCCATTAAAAGGACCTGATTCATGCTAACCCTTTGCTCATCATATTATGTGGTATTTTAATGATCTTCAATTCTCAATTCTAGATCATTCAAACTTAATTCAAAATTAAGTATGTGAAATGTGTGTTTAAATTTGTAAAACTATTCTACAAGGATTTCAAATGAAGCATACCATATGTTTTAATATATAAAAATAAATTTTTATAATATATTTAATAATTGAATATACATAGGTATGATCTAAACTTTATTCATACATCTCATGTATCATGACAACTTTTAGATCAATTCCAATTACATCATATGTAACATGTAATTCAGATCTAAAATAATTTTATATCTAAATTTTATTCTATTATAATAAATTATAAATCACTTTAGATCTAATATAAATATATTTATGATCAAAATAATACATAAAAGTTTGTTCATTTTTCTTCTTCATGAAACTGGATCGCAATGACACCCCTATACGTCATAAGAGAACCTATCGAATAGATAAAAGAGAGATTAATTTCTTCAATCTTTTATGACCGGATGGTCTGGTAATCTCATCAATCCGAGTACTAGGCTACTATGATCTAAAATCTAATTTCATATATAATTACATCAATATGTATTTATTGACAAAACTATTTTATGTCATGAATATATCCTTGATCTCATCAATTATGTTCATTTAATTCAATTAGATTTGATGTATCATATACATTATATCAAATCTAAAACTTATCTTATACTGATTATAAAATATTAATTTTAGATTTGATATTAAATAAAAAAATAACTAGATGCAAATATGAATGCATAAGAAATTAATTTCTGATAAAATCTATTTTTGCGCAGTACTGAATTATGATAGGATTCAGATCTAAATATCCATCGAAATGGATCTAATTTAAATCTAAAATAATTTTTACTTCATAAAAAAAAATAAAATTAAAATTTTATTAAAATAAATTTAAAATAAATTTTTAATTTATATTATTTTTCATCAAAAATTTAGCAACAGCAGAATTCTGTTATAACATATTTATAATAATCTCAATCAACCATTGATTAGGCACCTCTACTCTAATCAAAATTAGATCAAAAATTTTATATAAATAGATTTAAATAAGTTTTAATGTTACACAAAAAATTTCAATTATACCTCATATAAATAATCATAAAAAATTTATTTTATATGCATATATTTTAGACCTACTTTGATATCAGTTGAAGGGAAGGAAACAGTTTCCCTCCAGAATGCTCAGATTACATCTAAATTTTTTTTCTAATATTCTACTTGTTTAAGGATCAAATCTTTACCTGAATCATAGTAGAATCAGAGAACAAATCTCAAATTATCTGATATAAACCTTTGTGGAGGTCTGGATATGCAGACTCTTTACTTCGCATGCACGTCAGACGCTGCAGAAAAGCAGGATGAACTCTAATCTAATTGACTTCACATACACAATCAATCGAGAAATGAGATGTAATGATGTGACACCTCACACCAGTAGGTAGGATGCTCAAGAAGGATCCACGCCCAATGAGAGGAGGCGGCAACAAAGGGAGAGATGTAGAAGATGAAGGATCTCTCTCTTCACATGCCTGTCTCTCTCTTTTTCTCTCCTCTCAATTTGATTTGTTTGCTATTCTATTCTCTTCTCTCATCCATAGATAAAGATCCTCTCTATTTATAGATGATTCTCATGATCCAATGAGAGGAGGACTCTTTGTTCAAATCTGATTTGAATTGGTCTAATACTCATAAAAGAAGGACTCCTACATGAGATATAATTGCCATCACTTATGACATCCACTTTGCACCCACTCTCACACCCACTTGGGACATTCCAAATAAGTACCAAACTAATTTTTGATCATACTTCATGAGTGGATATTTCCAGTGCAAGTAGAAATACTCATATCTCATCCAAAATAGGTCTGATTCGAGTCTGATTCAAAGACAGTTCAAAATAATTTTGAATGGCTGTCAATCCTAAACTCTTTAAGACTTTTTATACCAAGTCTAACTTAAATTTTGAATCTATTTAAGTCTAATTAATTCAGATCTAATCTAAAATTAATTAGTACTTAAATCCAATCTTTCATATATTTCATGGATCATAGATAGAAATTGTTCGTCCCTGGGATTGAACCTGAACCTCATGTGTAGTGCTAGCTAGACATAGTCAACTCTTTAATCCCGTTTGACTCATAACTCAATTCTTAATCAAGTTAGCTTATATGTTCAATCAAATCAAGTACTTTTAGATTGGATATATAAATATAGATCAATTTCTTCCTACTTTGTCTGACTTGTGTACATGACTCCATAGGTTCAAACACTAAGCCAGTAGCACAGGAACCAATTTCTGCACTAATCGAGATACCATTTAGCAATGGTTTTCGATGTCCAAATATGTCGAACTATCCCAAAAAAATATTTTAGAATCCATACTCATGGTTACCACATAATTCATCCTTTTGACCTTGGATACTCTAGGATGGTCTCAGGTTAACTGTCAACCGAGATTGCTTTATCCATATTGTATTTCAACTTTTCAAATCCATCTCATAGATTACCCTAGTCAAGGCTTTATTAAATTGAAATACAGTAATACATCAACTCCAATAATCTGGAGGGGTCAATCCTATCTTGATCCACACACAGACTTCGCAAGTACTTGACTGTACCCAGTAGCCTTTCGTCACTGCATTAAAAATTCAGGTAGTTCAGCACCAAAGTACAGTGAGTTGCTTGCAAGTCACTATGGTAATCTTAGGTTTGAAGGATATTTATATCCATGTATTTCATAAGCAACTCTTGACAGCAGAATGCTCAACAGGTGAGTCACTTGTTTAGTGATAATGTACCTTTACATCTCACCTGTATGCCATATCAGTGTCACCACACTCCTTGGTTAAGAGGACAACCAACCCATATGGCACACAATAACCTTCCCTCGATAAACATCATCATCTCGTAATGACGTATCATTTGCTCGCAAATTTGTTTAAGAACTATATGATAAATCTTCTCTTTATCGTACACTAGCATAGTTCTAGAAACTTCATCATAGTATAAGAGTTCAAAGAAGATGTCACTTTATGATGAAAAATATCAAAATAACTATTATTCAATAATCAATAATTCATATACAAGGATAAATTCAATCGTCACACGATTGATTTTAGGACATAATTCCCAATATTTACACCTGCTTGTGAATGGTGGGTCTGACTTAACTAAGGAGTGTGAGCAATAATTGTTAGGTGAGCCTATATGACTTAGAGACTAAGTGGCTGCAATATGCTTAGAGAAGCATCTGGACAAAGAGTAGTCCATGTGTCGGTATTTTTCGTGTTACCAATAACTGTTAGGTGAGGTGCACGCATCGATAGGACTGCAGCACCCACTAGAAATCCAATTGTCATGTTCGGATTTTCATTTCTCTACCTAGAGAGTGTGGGAGATCTGATAAAATAGTGGGAGTCTCTTTTTGCATCTAAAAATTTCTAGAGTAAATTATAAAATAAGTATAAATATCTAACTAGAATCTTTACTCTCTATTATTTATTGTATCAGCTTCTAATCCTCTAGTTTGAATCCTAGATATTAATCGTTTGATCGAAATCAATTACATAAATTAACTAAGAATTATTCTTAATTTTAAAAAATTAAGCAATATTCTCTACCAGGTTATTCTAATGTTAACAACCCGTCTAACCAATGGTCAATGAGCTATATTTGATAAGTGGATGGACAATATCAATAAAGATAGGTGCTATATGTTGAAGTCCATGTTAGGTGAACTCCAATGCATGCATGAGCACATGTTCACTGCTAACGACACAGTCATCCATCTACAAGTGTTGTGAGATAATCAGAGTCACACAGCACATCTGATATGTGATGGGCAGTCAGTTTATGATCATTATTTGATAATGATCAAGGATATTAAGGAGCTTGAAAGGCTCGATATGACCATACATAAGGAATTGCTTATGGATTTGATCTTGCGATCTTTGATTAGTGTTGGGTATAAAATACCCACGGTCGAAGTTCTCAGCGGGATTGACCCTTGCGGGCTCTGTCCACGACGCCAAGAAAGACTCCGCCCGGACTCCTACGGGAGCCGGGCTCCATCCACGACTCCAAGGGAGACTTCGCCCAGACTCCTACGGGAGCCATGCTCCGTCCACGACTTCAAAGGAGACTCCGCCTGAACTCCTACGGGAGCCGGGCTCCGTCCACGACTCCAAGGGAGACTCCGCCCGGACTCCTATGGGAGTCGGACTCCATTCATGACTCCAAGGGGGACTCCGCCCGGACTCCTACGGGAGCCGGGCTCCACCCACGACTTCAACTGCAAGGAAGACTCTGCCCGGACTCCTACGAGAGTCGGGCTCCGTCGCCAACTTCAACTGCCGGTAAGCCCCGTCCAGACTCCTACGGGAGTCGGACTTCACACCTAACTTTAAATGCAGGAAGACTCCTCCCGGACTCCTACGGGAGCCGGGCTCCATCCACGACTCCAAGGGAGACTCCGCCCGGACTCCTACGGGAGCCAGGCTCCACCCATGACTTCAACTGTGAGGAGGACTCCGCCCGGACTCCTACGAGAGTCGGGCTCCGTCGCCAACTTCAAATGCTGGTAAGCCCCGTCCGGACTCCTACGAGAGCCGGACTTCGCACCTAACTTTAATTGCAAGAAGACTCCGCCCGGACTCCTACGGGAGCCGGACTCCATCCATGACTCCAAGGGAGACTCCGCCCAGACTCCTACGGGAGCCGTGCTCCGTCCACGACTCCAAGGGAGACTCCGCCCGGACTCTTACGGGAGCTGGGCTCCGTCCATGACTCCAAGGAAGACTCCGCCCGGACTCCTATGGGAGCCGAGCTCCACCCACGACTTCAACCGCAAGGAGGACTCCGCCCGAACTCCTACGGGAGCCGGGCTCCGTCGCCAACTTCAACTGTCGGTAAGCCCCGTTCGGACTCCTACGGGAGTCAGACTTCGCACCTAACTTTAATTGCTGGAAGACTCCGCCCGGACTCCTACAGGAGCCGGGCTCCATCCACGATGCCAAAGAAGACTCCGTCCGGACTCCTACGGAAGCCGGGCTCCATCCATGACTCCAAGGGAGACTCCGCCCGGACTCCTACGGGAGCCGTGCTCCATCCATGCTCCAAGGGAGACTCCGCCCGGACTCCTACGGGAGCCGGGCTCCGTCACCAACTTCAACTGCCGGTAAGCTTCGTCCGGACTCCTACGGGAGCTGGACTTCGCACCTAACTACAGGAAGATTCCGCCCGAACTCCTACGGGAGCCGGGCTCCGTCCCCGGCTGTGACTAAAGGAAGACTCCATCCGAACCCCTGCGAAAGCCAGATTCCGAGCTCCTCTTGGACAGATGGCTAACTACCTCTCCTCGCCAGACACTTCAGTCGAACTTCAGCCGACAGACCTCTGTCCCCTGGCGCGCTGCAGTAACAGCCGCGATTCTGCTCCATTCCCTGCGGCAGATCCCACGCAGCTCCATCACTCCACGACTCTGCCCCACTCCCTGCGGTAGATCCCATGTGGCTCCAGCATTCCACGACCCTGCTCCACCTCCTGCGATGGATTCCACGAGGCTCCATCTCTCCTTGGCAGGCCGCAATAATGGCCACGGTTCTGCTCCACTTCCTGCGACGGATACCGCGCGATTTTTCTATCCTCTGGTAAGTCGCGATAACGGACGCCGCTCTGCTTCTCGTGGTTGACTCCACGTGGCATGCCCCGGTAATGGCCACGGATCCACCCCACTACCCTCCATAATAAATTCTTCCTGACTCTGGACGGCCCACTACCAGACGGTTACAGGCGTCGCCATCAATTTGTTGCCCCCTCCGTCTATAAAAGGGGAACCCCAGATACGTTATTCTATAAGCTCTCGTTTTTACCTAAAAACTCTGCTAAAATTTCCATTTGAGCACTCCATTCTTGTTGAGGCAGAGAACTGACTTGAGCGTCGGAGGGTCTTGTCGGAGTAACCCCACCTTCGGTTTAGACTTCTTTTGCAGGTCCCGGCGGCGACCGCAACTCCTTCGACTCCAGCTTCTCCGACGCAAGTGGATTTTTGCACCAACAGGATTGGTGCTAGAAGGAGGGCCTGTGTCTTCGCAGTATCCTTGTTCTTAAAGGAGCGCTCAACGGGACCGCCCCCGGGCATCTCTTCCAGCGTCTCCTCCCCCCTCCTTTCTAAACTTGGTCCTTGCTCGATGCCTCCCCGCAAGGCGTCCACGCGACGATCCACGGCCTCCGTGGTCAGATCTCAGGCTCTGGCCTCCCCTCCTATTTCTCAATCTCCTCCTCCTCCTCCGGCGACGGTGGTCGGCGTGGAGCAGTTTGATCTGCTAGCGCAGCAGGTCAGAGGCCTCACAGAAGCTGTACAGGCTATGCAGCAGCAGCAGCCGCAGGCATCAGTGCGCCTGGAAAGGGTGTCCCCGGAACACCAGAATCCAGCGGCGGGGCAGGCCACTTGGGCCAGCCGCCCTGTCCTTCCTGGGAAAATGAACCCGAGGGTGGAGAGCCCTCAATCAGACCACGACTCCACCCCTGGAAGATCCCTGCCCCTGTTCTGCCAGAGGACCCTCGAGACTCGAAGTCGGGAGGATTTTCTAGACCGGAGACTCCAAGAGATGAACCGACGGATCGAAGAACTCCGCCATGCTCCCTCCGCTTATGGTGAGGATATTTGCACTGACCCTCCCTTCTCTCAAATGATCATGCAGGAACCGATCCCGCCAAACTTCAAGCTCCCCCAGTTCGAAAGCTACGACGGGACTTCGGACCCGGTTGATCATCTGGAAGCCTTCCGGATGATGATGCTGCTTCACGACGCTCCCGATGCCATTCTATGTCGGGCCTTCCCATCCACCTTGAAGGGAGCGACGAGAAACTGGTACTCGGCTCTGAAATCGGGTACCATCTTTTCCTTCGATCAAATGAGCCACCAATTTGTGGCCCATTTTGTCAGCAGCCGGCACCCCCGGAAGGGTTCGGAGTCTCTCATCAATATCAAGCAGAGGGAAGGAGAGTCCATTCGGGCCTACATCAACTGTTTCAATGTCACGGTGCTGGAGGTCTGAAACTTAGACCAATCAGTCGCAATGGCCGCTCTGAAGGGCGGCCTTCAGAAGAATGACCTTTTGTTCTCCCTGGAGAAGAAGTACCTCAGAGATTTTGCTGATTTGTTGGCTCGGGCTGAAGGATACGCCCGAGCAGAAGAAGCCTTCAAAATGAAGGATGAAGAGACAGCGAGAGAGCGGCAGACGGGAGACTCGAGTAAGCCCACAGTCAAAAAAAGGTCAAGAGAAGCCCGGCCGCATTCTCGATCCCCTCCTGGGTACAAGCGTGCCCATACTCCACCCCGGGTGTGTAGGCAGAGGAGTTCGGATCGTGGGGTTCGGCGGGGTTCTCCACCGGGAAGGTTCTGCAACTACGCCCTCCTCAATTCCTTGAAGACCCAGGTACTGATGGAGGTCAGGGAGCAGCTCCCTAGGTCGGAGAGGATGCGCACACACCCCAGGAAGCGCAACCCCAACAAGTTCTGTCTCTACCACCGCGACCACGGCCACGACACGGAAGAATGCATCCAACTCCGAGACAAGATCGAGGAGCTCATCCGGCGAGGTCGACTCGACAGGTTCATCCGACGTCGGCCTGAGGGTAAAGGAGATCGGCCAAGGGCCCTTCCGCAACCTGAATCGCCAAGAAGGGAGGAGCAGCCCAGAGATCGACCTCCCATCGGGACCATCGACTCCATCATCGGAGGGCCTCAAGGAGAAGCAGACCTCCCGCAATCGTGGGACTCGGAAAACCTATAAATGTATCGCTTACGATTTCACCTTGAATCTAAATTCCTTTCTACTTGACATGCTCTTCTCATTTGGCATGGATCTGTCACGACTGAGTATAACCCCTTCAAACGCCTAAAACAAAGTTATGTTAGGAACGGGAGGAGATCCTCATCCTAACATACCTAAAATGAAAGTCTGATTATCTCGAGATCGGATTGGGGGAGAGGCCTTACAACGCCCTAATGCGCCCCCACAGCCATGTCAGAAACAGGAGGAGAACCTCGTCCTGGTATAAGCAAAGTCAAAGGCCCGGTTCTTTTAGATCGGATGGGGGGAGAGGCCTTACAGCGCCCTAATGTGCCCCCACAGCCATGTCAGGAACAGGAGGAGAACCTCGTCCTGGCATGAGCAAAGTCAAAGACCCGATTCTTTTAGATCGGATGGGGGGAGAGGCCTTACAGCGCCCTAATGTGCCCCCACAGCCATGTCAAGAACAGGAGGAGGACCTCGTCCTGACATGAGCAAAGTCAAAGGCCCGGTTCTTTTAGACTGGATGGGGGGAGAGGCCTTACAGCACCCTAATGTGCCCCCACAGCCATGTCAGGAACAGGAGGAGGACCTCGTCCTGACATGAGCAAAGTCAAAGGCCCGGTTCTTTTAGATCGGATGGGGGGAGAGGCCTTACAGTGCCCTAACGTGCCCCCACAGCCATGTCAGGAACAGGAGGAGAACCTCGTCCTGACATGAGCAAAGTTGAAGGCCCGATTCTTTTAGACCGGATGGGGGGAGAGGCCTTACAATGCCCTAACGCGCCCCCACGGCCATGTCGGGAACAGGAGGAGAACCTCATCCTGACATGAGCAAACTCGAAAATCCGATTCTTTTATATCGAATTGGGGGGAGAGATCCTGGCGATGGCCCTTACGTGCCTCGTGGGAACGGGAGGAGAACCTCATCCTGATGGGGACGAAATCCGACCGTCCGACAAGATCGAGTGAAGGAAAAAGGCCCCTCAGCGGCACCTCCACACTCCTATGCAACCCCGCAAAAAGCGAGGGGAGGGCCCTCACTCTGGAAAGAGGAGGGAAATTAAAGAGGAAGAGCGATGAGTTACGACGGAAACAGATAAAGGACGAACCACACCAAAGACCTAAAGAACCTCGTCTCAACAAAGACGGGGAGTTCCCACCAAACCCCCCCAGCCTCTAAGAAGGCTCTCGACACAGGTCAAGAAGACAGCGACATCCCCGAAGTAATGCGGAGTTTGGATCGCCAAGCTCGAGCTTGCGGCCATGAACGACGAGGAAGGCAAGCCAATGTATCGATGACTGGGCACCTCCCAACGACGTCAATATCAGACAAGTCGAACGACAAGAAAAGTTCGGCGGATGACAATTTAATACAACGCGCGGACGAGGTAACACAAAATCCTCTTTTCATTCTATTTCTGAAATAGACACTACAAAGCTCGGAAGGCCAAGGAAAGAAAAGCAAAACGACAAAAGCGAGACGAAACAATAAAAGGGAAAATATATACATGAAAGGATATAAGGACGAAAAGAGCCCTAGGGAAGCTCTGCTCCCTCCGACCTAGAATTATCTGCTCCATCCCTCATCCAGGACTGCCTTAGATTCTCAATTTCTTCTTCTAGCTCTCTCCTTCTCTACAGTACGTCCTGGAGCGCCCGATGAAGTCGTTGGCTCTCGATCTCTGCCTCTCGACGCCTCTTTCTCAGGACCTCAGATTCTGCCTCTGCATCCGCAACGGACTGCTGCTTGTATGCCAGCTGGATCTTCAATTGCTGCAGCTCAGCCATCCTTTCCCTGAGGGCGACAGAAAGCCCTTCGACGGTTCCTCTCAGGGACTGGAGTTCATTAGAATCTCGGGCAGAAGTCAGCTGAGCCCTGTCAGCCAGCTACCTCTGAAGACGGGCGACTTTGTCGGTCACCGCCCTGAGTCTCCCTTTATATTCCTCTACCTGCCTATGCCAACCAGTCCGATGCACATCGTAGCTCACCTCGACGTCCTGAAGCTGCTGCTGAAGGTCGGAGACCTTCTTCGACCACTCCCGATCGCCGTCGGCCTGAGCCAAGAGCCGGGACGAACTTCCTCCCAGCTGGCTGATCTTCTCCATCGCAGCCGACAGTTCCACCTTGAGGGTGCTAATCTTGGCAGCTTGAGCCCAAATTCAGTCACTGGTGTTCTTCTTGCATTTCTCAAGCTCCTTCGTGAAATCCGCCTTCCTCCGGTTATACTCCATGATCCCCTTCACGTGGAGATTCCGAAAGTGGGTGGCCTCTACGGTGGCTTCAGAATGACCTTCTCTCAATCTGCGAAGCTCGCCTTCCATCTTCTTTGACTTTTTTGTCAAGTGAAGGACTTCCTTCTTCAGCCGCTGGATCGTCGACTTCAGCGGGATCCCCAGGGGCAGGGGAAGTGCTTCTGTAGGACACTGCCATCGGAAGGCAAAAGCGTCAAAACACGACTCATCGCAGGAAGAAAAGCAGAGAGAAGAAGGGGAGGAAGGAGAAGCCACCCACGACAAGAAATTCAACTTTATTGATTGGATGATTCTTGAAGACAAAAAGGAAAAGAAAAATTACGATGAAATAAAAATACAAGGTCGGAGGTCTCAGACCTCAGGGGCAGGGGTTGGAGAACTCGGCGTCCCCAGCAAGGGGGCTGCGATAGCAGTGGTAGCGGGTGAGGGACCGGCCTCGTCTTCGGACTCCTCACCTAGGAAGCTGAGGTCGAGCTCCAAAAATTTTCTGGCCACCTTCTCTTGGTAGAGCTCGAACCCCTTGATGAATGCCTCCTGGCCGAATTGGACATTCAGGTCCCTCATCTCCGTAGAGGTCTTGAATTCCTCTACCGCAAGGACCCTGGCCTCCGAGACCAGGACTGGAATCTGCTCAGCCAAGTTGGCGACCTCGACCTCCGCCTTTCTCGCTGACTCCTCCAAGGTCTGCTTCTCCTCCTCTCGGGCTTGTTTCTCTCTTTCTAGGGCCTCTTGGAGGGCGATTACTTCGACTGCCTTTTCTTTAAGGCGGGCGACCTTGGCTTGGCAGCGCTCCTCCACCTGGATGGCATCCCTCCTCGCCCGATTTGTCGCCTCGATATTGGTGAGGAGCTGGTGCCCAATCTGCAAGGGCGACAAAGGGGTCAGAACAGGGGTCGAATAGCCGGTTAAATAGAGATTTGTTTACCTCGAGGAAGGACCCTAGGGAGTCCCAGACCTGTTGCTCAGGATCGGCGCGGTCGATCCTCTCGACGACCTCCGGCAGGATGCAGCCGTCGATTAACCGCCTGATCAAGTCCCTATCATTGAAGGGATTCTCCGGCTCCTCCTCAGAACAGAGGGACTCGTCAGTGGTGGCTCGACGGCTACTCACCCTGCGGGCCACCGACTTCCTTCTCTTCCCCCTCTCGGCTACGGGCACCTCCATGGGGCGGACCCCCGAAGCGGGAGCCCTAGTCGGTGGACTCCTCGAAGAGGCCCGGGGGGCCGTAGGTTCGGCGTCCGAGGGAATGTCGATCGCTGGAGCCGTCTGGACGGGCACGGCCAAGCTCGACTCCTCCGCCCTGGCCCTCTTTACCGATCCGACGGCCGCAGCACCCTTTCTTTTGTGGGCCTTGAGGCCCCTGGCAAGCATCCGTGCTGCTTCGGCGTCCATCCCTTAAAAAAAAAAGAGAAAAGAAAAAGAGAAAGAGGAGAGAAATCAGAGATCAAAAAAAAAAGAAAGAAAGAAAAAGAAAAAGAAAAAGAGAGAAGAAAGAAGAAGGACAGAAGAAAAGAAGAGAAAGGAAAAGATGAAGTACTCGCAGGATCCTGGGGGCTCAGGCCAATGTTGAACAGAAATTGCTCCCTCAGAAGATTGGGAAGGGAAGGAGCGGAATAGGCGAGAAGCTTTCGGGCAGCCTGGAGGTCATCCTCCCCCAGGCTGGGGGCCCGACGGACAGAATCCCTCAGAGAGCCCCAAGGGGGCAGGCCCAGCCTGAGGGTCGGGCAGTGGACGAAGAGGTATTTTCCCTTCCAATTGTGGATTGAAGAAGGGGCACCTTTCAGCAACCCCTTCTTGCCGAACTAAGGGGAGAAGTACCACCAGTCCTTCACCGAAGGATGACGCTTGAAGGTATAGAAGTGCCTAAACAGGGAGAGGGATGGTTGGACCTCGACTACCTGACAAAGGGAGAGAAACCCTATCAAAAACCTAAAAGAATTCGGAGCAACAGAAGCCAAAGAGATGTCTAGGAAGCGGAAGAGGACGACAACAAAAGACGGAAGCAGAAGTCGGAGTCCGGCATGGAACGCCTCCTGATACAGGCAAAAACGATCGGGTGGAGGAGTGCTAGCCCGGTCAGAGGGGCCAGGCAGCTCCAGATCGTACTTCGGAGGAACTCCATACTGAATCCTTATCAGAAGGAGTTCATCCGGAGTCAGAGAACATGGAATGGTGCCCGACGCAAAAATCGGGCGGAGCCCAGCCCCGGACGTGGGTTCGTCTACAGAGTGAGGGACCTGGGGGTTTGAGGTGGAAGAACTCCCGGAATCGCTGGGAGCGGAAGAGCCGGACGACATTTCGAATAACTTCGAATGAGGACTCTAAAGATCCCGAAGAAGACGGGCAGGATAAGGGGCGAGAGGTCACAGGAAACTAACTCAGAGGAATACAAAAAAAAATGGCGAAGAAGAGGCCCCTAAGTGGCGGGAAGAAAGATGAAGGTGCTGGGACTGACCTAGATCATTCTGAGGGATGCAGAGGGGCGAGGACAGGGACGACTTGAAGGGCGTCTATGGCCCGAGAAGACACCAACAGAAACAGGGCTCTCGAAGGAAGGGCAGATACTGGTAGAACTCTGGAACGGAATAGGGCCCCTAAAGGTGGAAGGACGGATTTAAATAGATCCTGGGATCCGGCGCCATAATGATCGCGAATCCCCCCAGGCCAGCCCGCGCCCGACACGTGTCCCACTCCCCCTGGCAGGCGGCTAAAAGTGGCTGACGGATTGGCAGGGCCATTATGGCGCCGTACCTGGGCCAGTGTACCGGTGGGAATTTCGAAGGGTCCCTTCGTATCGTCCCGATTCGAAAAGACTCCAGCACGCGCATATTTAATGCCAAAATATCTGGGGGCGGTCGTGAACGGGATTCGAGGGGACAACTTCGGCTATGCCAATCTCTCTGTACTTCATTCGAAATTCAAACTCGAAAGTAGGGGGACTGGTGTTGGGTATAAAATACCCACGGCCGAAGTTCTCAGTGGGATTGACCCTTGCGGGCTCTGTCCACGATGCCAAAGAAGACTCCGCCCGGACTCCTATGGGAGTTGGGCTCCGTCCACGACTCCTAGGGAGACTCCGCTCGGACTCCTACGGGAGCCGTGCTCCATCCACGACTCCAAGGGAGACTCTGCCCGGACTCCTACGGGAGCCGGGCTCTGTCGACGACTCCAAAGGAGACTCCACCCGGACTCCTACGGAAGCTGGGCTCCGTCCACGACTCCAAGGGGGACTCCGCCCGGACTCCTACGGGAGCCGGGCTCCACCTACGACTTCAACCGCAAGGAGGACTCCGCCCGGACTCCTACGGGAGCCGGGCTCCATCGCCAACTTCAACTGCCGGTAAGCCCCATCCGGACTCCTACGGGAGCCGGACTTCGCACCTAACTTTAATTGTAGGAAGACTCCGTCCGGACTCCTACGGGAGTCGGGCTCCATCCACGACTCCAAGGGGGACTCCGCCCAGACTCCTACAGGAGCCGGGCTCCACCCACGACTTCAACCGCGAGGAGGACTTCGCCCGGACTCCTACGGGAGTCGGGCTCCATCGCCAACTTCAACTGCCGGTAAGCCCCGTTCGGACTCCTACGGGAGCCGGACTTTGCACCTAACTTTAATTGCAGGAAGACTCCGCCCGAACTCCTACGGGAGCCGGGCTCCATCCACGACTCCAAGGGAGACTCCGCCCGGACTCCTATGAGAGCCGTGCTCTATCCACGACTCCAAAGGAGACTCCGCCCGGACTCCTACGGGAGTCGGGCTCCGTCCACGACTCCAAGGAAGACTCCGCCCAGACTCCTACGGGAGCCGGGCTCCACCCACGACTTCAACCGCAAGGAGGACTCCGCCTAGACTCCTACGGGAGCCGGGCTCCGTCGCCAACTGCAACTGCCGGTAAGCCCCGTCCGGACTCCTATGGGAGCTGGACTTCGTACTTAACTTTAATTGTAGGAAGACTCCGCCCGGACTCCTACGGGAGCCGGGCTCCGTCCACGATGCCAAGGAAGACTCCGCCCGGACTCCTACGGGAGTCGGACTCCATCCACGACTCCAAGGGAGACTCCGCCCGGACTTCTACGGGAGCCATGTTCCATCCACGACTCCAAGGGAGACTCCGCCCGGACTCCTACGGGAGCCGGGCTCCACCCACGACTTCAACCGTAAGGAGGACTCCGCCCGGACTCCTACGGGAGCCGGGCTCCGTCGTCAACTTCAACTGCCGGTAAGCTCCGTCCGGACTCCTACGGGAGCCAGACTTCGCACCTAACTACAGGAAGATTCTGTCCGAACTCCTACGGGAGCCGGGCTCCATCCCCGGCTGTGACTAAAGGAAGACTTCGTCCGAACCCCTGCGAAAGCCGGATTCCGAGCTCCTCTTGGACAGATGGCTAACTACCTCTCCTCGCCAGACACTCCAGCCGGACTTCAGCCGACAGACCTCCGCCCCCTGGCGTGCTGCAGTAACAGCCGCGATTCTGCTCCATTCCCTGCGGTAGATCCCACACAGCTCTATCACTCCATGACTCTGCCCCACTCCCTGCGACAGATCCCACGCGGCTCCAGCATTCCACGACCCTGCTCCACCTCCTGCGATGGATTCTACGAGGCTCCATCTCTCCTTGGCAGGCCGCAATAATGGCCACGGTCCTGCTCCACTTCCTGCGACAGATACCGTGCGATTCTCCTATCCTCTAGCAAGTCGCGACAACAGACGTCGCTCCGCTTCTCGTGGTTGACTCCACGTGGCACGCCCCGGTAATGGCCACGGATCCACCCCACTACGCTCCGCAATAAATTTCTCCTGACTCTGGGCGGCCCACTACCAGACGGTTACAGGCGTTGCTATCAATTTGTTGCTCCCTCCGTCTATAAAAGGGGAACCCCAGATACGTTATTCTATAAGCTCTCGTTTTTACCTAAAAACTCTGTTAAAATTTTCGTTCGAGCACTCCATTCTTGTTGAGGCAGAGAACTGACTTGAGCATCAGAAGGTCTTGTCGGAGTAACCCCACCTTCGGTTTAGACTTCTTTTGCAGGTCCCGACGGCGACCGCAACTCCCTCGACTCCAGCTTCTCCGGCGCAAGCGGATTTTTGCACCAACAATTAGTTTATATGAATAGTTTATAGTAAACTTCCGTATAAATGATCATCTTGGCACCTTATCTAAATTGGTCAAAATATTGCTAACAAAGGAACCTTGATAGAATTTAGAGGTAAATACCTGGAGAGCCTAAAGAAATAATGACACGCCTATAGTAGGCACATCAAAATTGCTTAATACAATCCTTACGATTTTTTCTTCTCCCAGTTGAGCTGTGGACTCTAATATAGAGTCGATGGAAAGGTGGAGGGCTGAGGAAGTAACTCTTAAATTGGCTTTAGGGCAATAGTTGCTGCTATCATCATGGTATCTATCCTTTGTGATTATCGTTTGGATTTAGTTCTTACAGATAGTCTCTATAATTGACATGCTGATGTATCTGTGAACTTAATTGAACAAGTAGTGAATACCATTGAATCTGAGAGATCCAGAATTGAGATGAACCTTAAAATATATGTGGAACCTATGGCTAAGTCATATTGAAGAAGAAATGATTAACAAACTTGAGAATTATGGGTTTTTGGGCTTATTGACTGTTGAGTCATATCTAGTTTGTGCATCATCTTTTTGAGAAAATATGACCAAGCTATTCTTGTAGGACAAGAGAAAATAGGACCACTGAGATATTTATTTTTGTACATATTTGATGTGTGTAGCCCATATGATGTGCTAACCAAGGAGTTGTCTCTACTTCGTTACCTTTACTAATGATCAGTCATAGTATGGGTAAGTATATGAGATATGAATTTGAAATTGTTAAAATGTTTAAAGAATTCAGATGTAAAGTAGAGAAGCAAATCGATAAATTTTTAAAGGTATTCGATCGGATCGAGGATGCAATACCAATGAAAATTTTTTTTCGATTATCTCACAAAATGGCATAGTTTCATATTGAACCACTCTTAGTATATCTCAGCTCAATGAGATAAGAAGAGTCATGGGGACTGTATGCGATATGGTCTGGTCCATGATTGAAATCACTGATTTATTATGTTTCTTAAGGGACATGCTTTAATTCTATAGAATTGGGTTCACTCTAAACCTGTTCCTACCACATCATATGAGATATGGCATGGTGAAAACTGAATCTTAATTATTTTAAGATTCAAAAATATCCAGCCTATGTCTAGGACAGTAGGAGGATATGTTAGAGGATAGGTCTATAAAGCTCATCCTAAAAGAGTTTGGAATACTACTTTTTGAAAGAATTACAATGTGATTGTGACCCGACATGCTGTCTTGAAAAATGATTTAACCAAGATGAAGTAGTAGGAGGAAAGTTAAGCTCGAAGAGATGTCTTTGAAGAGCAATGAGCCTTCGAACTTTAAGAACCTACTCATCATGAGCCAGTAGATGCATATTCCTCCTCCACCTCATATATATAATAGGATCTCCAATCCTCTTGAAAGGTACTTGGGTATGCTGAATAGAGGATATAGAGAAAGTTGTTTCTCATGGGAGATGGGGAGCATAGAGATGATCCAAGAATCTACAACGAGGTGATGTAAGACATCAACTCTAAAAAAGGGATGTGAAATAGCTTTCCTGAGAAGAAATCTTCTGAAGATTTCTATATGGGATAGCCTATGGATTTCACTTCTTATGATAGGAGATCACAAAGTCTATAATACTCTTGGAGTTGGAACAGTTATTTTGATGATATGATCAAATTATTTGATCGAAAAAGAGAAATTATATATTTCAAAAGGGTCGTGGGAGTGTCCAATACTGATATCGGTTAAAATATGGTTGAATATAGATTTCTCCATAAAAGATATAAAGCAAACGTCCTAAATATCTATAGAGATAGATAAAATTGGATGCTTGTGTTTTCATAGATAAAGTACAGAGACTAGATGCTGAAAGGGTTTAGTATAGAAATCTCGAAGAGGGGTCTGCTACCCTCTCAGACATTGATGCATGTCATATAAAGTACTTGAACTGATATAGATAATATTGTGAATGATACGAGTAGATATCAGTTGTATCTAGACTGAGAGTGCTGGATTGCTGTAAAAATATCCTTAAGCTTTTAAGAAAAATTGAGAATATGTTCTTAATTTGGAGAAGGATCCAAGCTAGGAGTGGGAGGATACACCAATTCAGATTTTATGTCTGATATTGATGATAGAATGTCTATATCATAGGGTGTGTTTCTGTGTTAATATTTTGAAAGAGTTTTAAATAATCGATCGATGGAAGCTGAGTACACTGTAGATGTGTAGGATGCATTCTGGTTCTAATGTTAGTTGCAGAATTGGTTGTCATGCTATCAGATGCTGTGACACTATACTGCAAAGACAATGGCACCATAGCCCTTGCTAAGGAGCCCGGGTCTCATCAGATATCCAAGTACATAGAGCAGTAGAACATGCGACTACCTCAAGTAAAAATATACAGAGGTACAAAGAGCAAACTCCACATGTGATGTGGTTGACCCACTGGTAAGTCACTTGGCTAGCCTAAGACTGAAGCCTGTCTTGTGAAGATGGGGCTTGGTACATGGCAGATTGGCCTTAGTGCAAGTGGGAGATTGTTGGATGTATGCCCTAGAAGCCAATCTTGGCTGACACATATCATATCTCTAAGATATGATCTTGTACTTATTGGGCATTTATATTACCATTCATATTTTATGTGTACATAAATCATTCAAGAGATTAATGATAGGATCAAGATGTTGTTGTTAGGATACTGTGATTATCAATCAAATTTTAACTTTAATAAAAATTAAAAATACGTAGAAGGTAGTGAGTCGGGTCGAATCCACAGAGAAGGCAAGATTTTGATTTGAAATCTTTGATTTTTCAAAAAAAATAAAATTTTTGAGAAAGCAATTTAAGTCAGAAAATAAAAATTAAAAGTGCAAAAAATAAATCGGGTACTAAGATCTACTAACTAGATCTTAGCATCTACTTGCAATAAAAATATATAACAAGAATTTAAAAAGCATAAAATAAATCGGGTACAAAGATCTACTAACTAGATCCTAGCATCTACTTGCAAAAAATAAAAGACAAAAATTTAAAGTGTAAGAAAATAAATTTTACATTAATTGAAATTGAAATTCAAGTATAAAAAATTAAAAAAAATAATAAAATAAAATAAAAATAAAAATATAATAAGGATCTGAAGTTGATCAGCTCAGCCTCATCGAAAAGATGGTTGATGACCTCTTCATCTTCCATCGTACTCCGTAGAGCGAACTGGCTTCTTTCTTTTTTTCTTTGGATCCCTAAAGCTATTTTACTTTTTTCTCTATTTTTTTTCTCACTTTCTACTCAATTTTTCTACTCTCAAAGCTTATTCCCAGACCTCCTATTTATAGATGAATTTTTTATAATTTTTTGATAAAAAAAGGAGTCCTAAAATCCTTAGAAATCATACTAATCCCCTTAGGAATATTTCTGACCATCGGATCAACTTCGGACCACCCAGATCTGATCAAAATCCATAGTTTTAATCCTTATCAAAGTCGGATTGAACTACAGCCATCCGATCACGCTTGGGATTGGTTTTGGGCCATCGGATTGTGTAATTTAAATTCTTAACACAGTCGGGAGCATCCTCAGCCGTCCGATCGCATGATGGATCACTTCTGGACCGTCGAATCACGCAAAACCCCTATTATAAATCGACAATGGATGCTGACCGTCGGATCTGGATCGGGATGAATTTCAGCCATTGGATCGCATCCAGAATCCTTCTCTCGCTGTGAGCCGCGTCTGTGGACCGCGTGAAGTTTCCTATGGATCGGGCCCTGGCTCTATGGACCGAGCGACCGGTCCACCGTGCATCAGAGGTAATATTTTTTATTTTTAAGATATTTTGGCTCGATTTTTGCCTGAAAAATAGAAAAAAAATATGCATTAAATTCTTCAAAATTTTTTCATCATTTTGGTGTTTAAATTGCTCAATTAAATTAACATCTATTTTCTATAAATATATCTAATTTCATATTTTTTTAAAATTATTTATTTTTGTAAGAAAATTTAATTTATTTATAAAATTAAGTTTTTAAAAAGATGTTAGCACCATAAATTATCAAAAATATCTTCAATAAATGTAAAAATATACCATTTATCATACCTCCCAACTTGAATTTTGCTCGTCCTCGAGTAAAGAAAGAATTTAGAATCAAGTACCGTTTAACTTAAAATCTCAAATTTTACCAAATAATTTTCGAAAGGACCACTGATGTTCAGTAGAGTGTAAATGAGGTATGTCATTGGGGTATTAATACTAGTCAATATGAGAGTTAAACTAAGAATACTAAATCTTTTCTGAACTTTTTCAAATTATTCTTACCTTTATCTCCAAATTATTAACCTTCATATGGACAAGTATATTGTTACTTCCATCCTTCATTTATTGATTGATTTTTTTTTCTCTATTTTTTTTTTAAAATATTGTATTGCTATTGAGTGTCTTAACCCCTTAAGCTTTCTGTTTGACCCATGTAGCGAGTTTTCAGCCAATGACTCCCAAACCAGACAGCTTTAGGGTACTAGGTATAGAATATCCCTCAGACCTACTTGCTCGAATCAAACAGACTATGAGTTAAAACTAGTTTTACAACAAAGCTTCTTTGCCCTTCATACCTTTTGACGTGAAACTCAATGCTTGCTTAGACAAAGAGATCTGGATACTTAGCATGAAATACTTGAAAACTTTACTTCTTCTTCTTCTTTTTTTTTTTTTTAATATGAAGAAACATATAGTTACCCTACACAAGCCCATAAAAAGTTAACTCTTTTTTTTGATGCTGGTTGAAAAATTTAGAAATACTCAAAGAAAACTGTTTAAGTTTTAAACTGAACTCTTTATTGAGTTTTTTTAATATTTGATCCCTCAATATCTCACAAACTCTCTGATCTGTGCATCAATTTTTTTTAAAAAATGCTTGATTTAACTTGATTCTTTCAGTGTAATCAGATGTTTAAATACTAAATATTAATTTACTTGAGGATTTTAAAATTTTTTTTATTCTCCTCCCAACTTAATCGATATTGTCTATAATGGAATAGAAAAAATGAAGGATGCATGTAAAGAGAAAGAAAAGAGAGATATCATCTGATCCAAAAATCTTTTTCAAAATTGATTCTCCTCCCAACTTAGCCAAGATTATCTTCAGATCCTAACAAAAAATACTAAGTAAAACTCAATTAACCTAAACCAAATACAAAAAAAAATAAAAAGTAAAAATTGGGTTGCCTCTCAGAAAGTGCTAAGTTTACCGTCTTCAGCCAGACACAATGCAGCTCAATTCAATATGGGTCTGTTAATGCTACTTGGTCAATGGTTTGTTTTAATGATATCCCTTCAATGTATGGTTTTAATCTTTGACCATTTACCTTAAAGAAATTTTTTGATTTAGGATCATAAAGTTTGATTGCACCATGTGGGAATACTTGATTTATAATGTAAGGTCCATCCCATCTAGATCTTAATTTTCTTAGAAACAATTTTAGCCTTGAATTAAATAATCAGACTTGTTGATTTGGCTCAAAGGTTTTCCTTGAAATGTGTTTATTATGAAAGGCTTTCATTTTCTCTTTATAAATTTATGAATTTTCAAAAGCCTCTCATCTCAATTCATCCAATTTACTTAGTTGCAACATCTAGTTGGAACCAGCATGTTTCAAATCAAAATTCAGTTGCTTGATTACCCAATATGCTTTATGTTCAAGTTCTACTGGAAGATGACATGCTTTTCCATAAATCAATCTGTAGGAAGACATTCCAATAGGATTTTTATAAGCTATCCTATAGGCCCATAATGCATCATCTAATCGATCTGACCAATCTCTACGATCAGGCCTAATAGTCTTTTGTAGGATGTTCTTGATCTCCTTATTGAATACTTCAACTTGGCCACTTGTTTGCGGGTGGTATGGTGTTGGAAAATGTATCCTAAAGCCAATCATCTAAGTGGTAGATGATTGAAATTAGTATATGAATTATCTAATAATAATAGTTATTTGGCAGGTTCATCATAAAAGTTCTATCTTCCTTAAATGAACTCCTAAATTATGATGAAGTCCTTAGAACCACAATCAATCGATAAAGAAAGATTTATCAGATGGTTCTTAAATTGTTCATGATCAAATGATAAGTTATTAACAAGGATGATAACTTATCAAGTGTAGGTCACTGTATGCCATATGCATTGGTTATCCTCGTAACTAAGTGGTGTGGAGACACTGGTATGGCATCCAGGTGAGATGTAAGAGTATATCTGCATTGAATGTGACCAATGTAACACTCTACTATCAAAAGTAGTTAGCTAAGGCTAATGGGTATAAGTATCCCTCCGATCTGAGATCATCACGGTGACTTGCAAGCAACTCATTGTGCTTTGGTGCTAGACTGCCTGTATTTTTAATATAGGTTCGAAAGATTTTTAGGTACAATCAAGTACTTGTGAAGTTGATGTGTGAGTCAAGATGGGATTGACCACTTCTGAATAACTTCAGAAAGAGAATGTCTCACTGTGTTTCAATTTAGCAAAATCTAGACTTGGGTAATCCTCGCGAGGAGTCACGAAATTTACAAAATTTTGAGACATAATAGAGATGACTTATATAAATGTTGACAGCATACTCAAAGTTGACTTGAGCATTATTGATCAACAAGATGAATTATACGCTAACCATGGGTCAGGATTCTTAGAATGTTGCTTTGCATACATTCGACCTATCTGGATGTCGGGAATCACTGCTAGATGGTTACTTCGACTAGTACAGAAATTGATTTTTGTGCTACCAACTTAGGTTCGAACCTATAGGGTCACACATATAAGAGGTTGTAACCTAATCAGATAGTTAATCGATGATTGAGAATCGTTCTAAAATTAAACGATCAATGTGATTGATGTTTGACCTAATGCAAGTATTGCAGGAGGATCAATTAGCAATTGGATTGTTAATTGACTCAATCTAATTGAGCAATTGGACTGAGATCAAGTCTAATTGAATTTAATTTAATTAGAATTAGTTTGGATTTAATTACATTAAGTTTAATTAGTTTATTGGATAAGCCAGTTGCAAGAGAGAACAAGTCCCTATTCGACTAGGACTTGTATGCACCTAATTCCTAATTAAGTTAGAATTTAAATCAGAATTAAATATGATTTAATCTGATTTAATTAGACTCTTAGTTGGACTAGGATCACTATTAATTAGATTACAATTAATTTAGATTGGGTTCAAAGAACTTGACCTAGTCTACATAAGAATCCTAGTTAGACTAGGATTCCATCTCTTCTCTTGCGCCAACGAAGAAAGCCCACGCCCACTAATTAATTTTTAGATATTTTTTATATGATATCCATATCTAAGGAAAGTGATCTCACATCACTTATTCTAGAGATTTGAATCAGATTTGATTTGATTCAATATGGAAAGTGATTTGGTTTATTATGGAAAGTGGTTTAGGTTTATTTCCTTTTTGAAAGAGTCCATCTTCACAAGAACTCTTCTCTCCTCTCTTGCGCCAACTTCATCCAAGCATATCCTTTCATTTTGTCACCCCTTTTATGCTTGATCTCATGCTCTCCATGAATTAGATAAGGGAAGGGGTGTCCAAGAGTTGGACGCCCCATGGACTCCTTGTTAGACTAGGTCTTATGACCTAGTTTACCTTATATAAAGTTGCCGCCCTATATGATAAATAAAAAAGAGTCTAAAATCTATAGTTTTTTGATAGAAAAAGGAGAGAAGAAAGAGGATGGCATGGGTGGTTTGAGGCACCAATATCCTTGGAGGAGAGTCTTCAATCAAGAGATCAAAAGTTGATGCCTTGTAGAAACAAAAGGTAAGAGAGAAGATTGTTTTCTCTTATTGTTTTCTTTTCAGATTATTCTCTCTTTATTTTATATTTTTATGTGATAAAAATCTAAGAAAAAAAGAGGAATGGCATGGTGGATCTATGTTCCAATGAGTTAGAGCATGGTGATCTAATTTTGGACATGATCTGATCATGTTCTGATGAGAGAAGAAGAAGAAAAGAATATCTTTTCTTAAGGTTTCTTTTAGAACCCTTCTTCTCCATAAATCATGAGATTTTTCTATGAGAAAAATCAGATATCATAAGATTTGATAGTTTGAAAAATATCTAAAGGAGAAGGTCTCCTCATGTCCTAGCATAGAGATGTTCTCAGGACATCAATCGTTGATGTATTGAAAGAGAAAAATCTATCTTCTCTTAGGACCTTTTTCTATTACATATTATTTCTGATTTTAGGAAGGTCAAAGGGTTTGACTTCTTCCTCATTCCTCTTCATATTCTTCATCTCTTAGAATGTTCAAGAGATATGAAGAATATTTTTTAGATTAACCATCCAGAGGGATCCGCAAGAAGCTAGCACTTCGAGCAGATCTTCGTTCGACGAACCTCTAATTTTGTTGCAGCCTCATGTGGATCACCTATAGAGGTCAGACGTGTGTGCAGCTCCAAAGATAATAAAAAAAATTAATCATAGAGTTCTCGACCCGTGTGAAGGTAAGAGATCTGATCTCTTCTCTTATCTAGATGTGATCTAGGTTTTAGATCTAAAACTGTTTTAGATCTAGGGTATTGATTTGATCAATACCAAAACTTTTATTTTTCTGATTTATAAATGCAATATGACATGTTATAGGTTCTAATTGTAGGGTTTAGTAATTTGATTACATGCATTTGTAGATTAAATTATTTAATTTATATATTCCGCTGCATTATATTTAAAAAATATTTTGAAATTCATGCATGAAACCCTATACCCTTTCCAACAGTGGTATCAGAGTATAGGTTCTTTTATAACATGTTCATGATTGTATTCAAAAAAAATTAAAAAATAAAATTATGATTGCACTGACTGTAGGTGATGCATAGTCGTTGATAGCACCAAAAATAACTCTACTCACTACGTAGGTAGGATGAGTCGAGATCATATCCTCAGGAACCTTAGGTAAGTTGAGATTGCAAAATAAAAGAAAGAAGCATTATTTTGATTTAGAAAATAAATTATCTTAAAATTGATATAATTAGAAAATAAAGAGCTCGAGAGTTTTGAATTAATTTTGTACTAGTAGAGTTGTATCTCTTTTTTTTTATTTAAATGGATGTGATTAATCTTAGAAAAAATATCTATCTTTCCTCGACACACCCCGTACCCGTAGATCATGGTGCATCTCTGAAAAGTACTAGGTAAACAACTCTTCTTTCCTCGGCATATCCCGTACCCATAGATCACAGTACATCTTCGAAAAGTAAAAATTGTTCCTAATATTAATCTAACAAGAAAGCATAAATAAAAGTATATGAAAGAGAGCAAATAAAGAACTCATGACGATTTAAATAAAAAGCATAATCTTTATTGCATATAAAGAAATACAAGAAAGTTTAGAACAATAAACCCACTCTGTGTCGTTACAAAATTTCTTCTCTACTCCCGAGACTGCTAGCCTAGCTACTCATGGAGTAGTCCCTTTCTCTTCCTCTATGCAAGGCTCTAAAAGAATTTCTGGGCTCCCCCTCCAATGGGATTACAAAAGCCTTTTTTATAGGTGTTAGGAGGGAGGAGTTTTACATGGTTTTTCGATATGGGACTAAAGAAATACTAAGGACTAAAAGATGGATGGATGAGATGGAAAGATCACAAGCAGATAAAGAAAATACAAATTCTTCCTCTTGAAGTATTTCCAAGTATTATCTTTTTTTTCCTTTAATTTTCAGATTCATTGCTATCTATTCGCCACTGTCCGCCAGCAAAATCTCCCCGCGAACCTGCCATGCCGCGCGCCCGATGCAGCGCCGGCGCCCACCGCTGCGCTCCTTTTTGATTACCAAAAAAAAACTTTTGTTTCTTTACAATGACGTCTATATCCTTTTTGGGTTCCTTGCATAGTGTCTTCATTTTCTATAATACCGTATGCATCCTTCTTTTATTTAAATTTTGTTTTAAGTCTAATTTTCTTCAAACTTGAGTCTTTTTGATCTACGAATCGGACTCTTTATATCGACGATCATCTTTCCTGTAAAACATAAAAAGAAGTATCAAATTCTTAATAAATAAAATAAATTAACTATAATTTTCTACTTTAAATGACTTAAATTAAGTATTTATCACACCCCCCAACTTGAATTTTGTTCGTCCTCGAGTAAAATAGATATATCAGCATTGTGTACCAACTCGGTCTTGAATAAAAAGTTAGGTTAGGCATCCCAAAAGGTAGATGATACCTGGTCAGACCATTAAAGAGATATTTCATTGGATTATCAATTTGATCCAATTAGTGGCTGAGTATTAACTAAAAAAATTTCAAGAGCTTTTCTTTCATAAACTCCCTACTTTACTCTTTAAATCCTCTAACTTAATATGAGAGAGGTTTATTATCTTCTTACAATTTAGTTCCCTTATTATCCACTATTTTTTTAACATTGCCCACCTTTTTACGCGAACCACAATGCTTACTTAGGTGAAAGGGCCCGGTTACTCAGTAGGAAATCAATATTTTTTTTTAAAGTAAATTTTAAGAAGAATTTTTGCATACCTCGACCTTTCCACCCAATCTCTCATGAAGCAGATTCTTTATTGAGATCAGTAAGAAGAGGGTTGTAGAATCACTCTTAAAATTTGGTCTAGTCTAAATCCTTACCATTCATTGAGTTTTCTTAATAATTTATTCCTCAGTATCTCTAAAATTATCTTGACTGTTAATCATTCATTGATTAGGATGCCTAATTGACTCTTAATCAAAATAAAATTCGGATACACAAAACTAATTATTTCTGACCATACTCGAGGATTTAATTAATTTTCATTTGCTTCCCCCCCAACTTAATCTACATTGTCCTCAATGGAGTAGGAAAGCAAAGAAAATAAAGGGAGAGAGTGCACCTGAGATAATTTTGCTTCGAAAGTTGAAGATAGCTTCATTGATTAATAGGTTCTTTTTCTAAATTCCTGCAGCTGCAGTAAAGTAAAAAAATATGAAATCGTTGGGTTGCCTCCCAACAAGTGCTAAATTTTATGTCTTCAGTCAGACGTCAAGTTTATTATACATTATAAAGTGGATCACATAGGTAGATGGTGTCGATTCATTCTTTATGTGCAATTTCATCTACATATGGCTTCAGACGTTGGCCATTTACCTTAAATGTATTGCCATTCTGGGGGTCATGAATTTCAATTGCTCCATGTGGGAATATTTGTGTGACAATGAAAGGTCCATCCCATTGGGATCGAAGTTTACCGGGAAAAAGGCGTAACCTGAAATTGAAAAGCCATACCTTTTGATTTAGCTCAAACGATTTTCTAGAGATATATTTGTCATGAAATACTTTGATTCGTGCCTTGTAAATTCATGAACTCTCGTATGCATCATTGCGAAGTTCTTCCAGTTCATTGATTTGCAACCTTCGATTAGAACCTGCATTCTTCAGGTTAAAATTAAACATTCGTAAGGCCCAGAGTGCTCGATGTTCTAATTCAACCGACAGATGGCAAGCTTTGCCATAAACTAATCGGTAGGGTGACATACCGATAGGGATTTTAAAAGCTGTACGGTAAGCCCATAATGCATCATCTAAGCGAAGAGACCAATCCTTTCTATCGGGCCTAACCGTCTTTTCTAAGATATGTTTAATCTCCCTATTTGACACCTCTACCTGACCATTAGTTTGGGGGTGATATGGTGTGGCCACTTTGTGTGTAATATTATATTTTTTCATAAGTACTTCAAAATGTTTATTCATAAAATGAGTCTCCCCATCATTAATGATCACCCTTGGGAAGCCAAATCGACTAATGATGTTTTGTTGGATAAAACTAGTTACAACTTTATTATCATTAGTCCGTGTAGCTATTGCCTCCATCCATTTTGACACGTAATCAACTACCACCAGAATATATTCGAATCCAAACGAGGTTGGAAAAGGTCCCATGAAATCAATCCCCCAAACATCAAAGATTTCTACTACTAAAATGGAGGTTAGCGGCATCATATCCTTCTTGGATAAATTTTTTGTTTGCTGACATTGTAGATAACTTCGGCCAAATTCATGTACATCCTTGAAAAGCGTTGGCCAATAAAACCCACTCTGTAGCACTTTTGCTGCAATTTTTCTTCCACTAAAATATCCCCCACATGCCGAAGAATGGCAAAAAGTGAGAATACTTTGAAATTCACTTTCGGGGATACAACGGCGAATAATTTGGTCAGAACAGTATTTGAATAGTTCAGGTTCCTCCCAAAAATAATGTTTAATTTGCAAGAAAAATCGATCCTTTTCTTATTTTGTCCAGTGAGAAGGTACTTGTCCTGTTGACAAGTAATTGACAATATGGGCAAACTATGGAGGACGGCTAGGAAAGATTGCGAAAAGTTGTTCGTCAGAAAATTTCTCTTTGACCTCATCTATGCCTATCATATGTTCAACTAAGATCTTGGAGATGTGATCAGCTACCACATTCTCGGAACCCTTCTTATCTCAGATTTTCAGATCAAATTCTTGTAAAAGAAGGATCCATCTAATCAAACATGGTTTAGTATCTTTCTTTGAGAGGAGATGTTTCAGAGCTACATGATCATAGTAAACTAGAACCTTAGATCCTAACAGATATGAGCAAAATTTTTCAAGGGCGAACACTACTGCTAGTAGCTCATTTTCTGTTGTGGTGTAGTTTAATTGGGCATCGAAAAGAGTCTTGCTAGCATAATAGATCACATGTGGCTCCTTATTGATTTTTTGGCCTAAGACGGCACCTATTGCAAAGTCAGAGGCATCACACATAATCTCAAATGGAATGGACCAGTCAGGAGATTTTATTATGGGTGCTGTTATCAGGGCTGTTCGTAATGTATTGAATGCTTTCAAACAGTCTTCGTCAAAGACAAATGGTGTGTCCTTGGCCAACAGATTGCACAGGAGTCTTGAAATCTTGCTAAAGTCTTTGATGAAGCGTCTGTAAAATCCGACATGACCTAAGAAGGATTGTATTTGGTGGACCGAAGTAGGGGGTGGTAGTTTTGAAATGACCTCAACTTTGGCTTTATCTACTTCGATCCCTCTTTCAGAAATAATATGTCCTAATACAATTCCTTTCCGCACCATGAAATGGCTCTTTTCCCAACTTAGGACAAGATTTGTCTCCATACACCGTTTAAGAACTTTGGAAAGATTATGGAGACAATCTTCAAAGGTGGTTCCAAACACAGAAAAATCATTCATAAAAACTTCAAGACATTGGTCCACCATATCCGAAAAAATGGCCAGTATGTACCGTTGAAATATAGCGGGTGCATTACAGAGCCCGAATGACATACGCCGAAAAGTGAAGGTGCTATAGGGGCAGGTGAAGGTAGTCTTTTCTTGGTCATCTAGAAATACAGGTACTTGATTGTACCCTGAATAACCATCAAGAAAATAGAAGAAACTTTGTCCTGCTAACCGTTCTAAGATTTGGTCGATGAAGGGCAATAGAAAATGGTCCTTCCTAGTAACGGCATTTAGTTTTCTATAATCTATGCATACTCACCATCCAGATGATATGCGAGTGGGAAGCAGTTCACCTTCTTCATTCTCAACCACAGTAATACCTGATTTCTTAGGTACTACTTGAGTGGGACTGACCCATTTACTATCAAATATAGGGTAGATGATTCCAGCATCTAACCACTTTACCACCTCTTTCTTTACTACTTCACGCATGTTTGGGTTCAATCTCCTCTGCATATCTCGATGGGGTTTGGTATTTGCCTCAAAATGAATATGGTGCATGCAAATGGAGGGGTCAATTCTTTTTAAATCGATAATGGATCAACCGATAGCCTCTTTGTGTTCCTTAGAATACCAACCAATTGTGTTTCCTGATTAGGGATCAAGTCTGATGCAATGATTGCCGGGAGGGTGTCATTGGGTCCTAGAAATACATACTTGAGTGTAGCAGGAAGGGGTTTTAATTCTAACATAGGTGGTGATTCTAAAGATGGAACTATTGGTGTACTGGCTAATGTGGGCAATGGCTCATACTTGATTGTCCATGGAGGAGTGATTTTATCGTGTGGTGTATCCAACAAGGTGTTAACTTCTTTCATATATCCCTCAAAGTCATACACTCCAAAGTGAGCCAAGTAAGTATCTAAGGGGTCTGGTGCTAGAATTGTGGATGTTGCATCTTCTATAATGTCTTCTAGTGTATCAACTTCGAAGCAACTATCCATTGATGGTCCTTGAGAAGCACCAAACATATTCAATCTCAGTTTCTTATTCTCAAATGATACGTCCATGACTCCTGTCCTACAATTAATGCATGTATTTGCCGTAGCTAGGAAGGATCATCCCAAGATAATGGGAATTATCTTGGGTTGTCACTTAGTTTCATGTCGAGAATCAGAAAATCAACTGGAAAGTAAAACTCATCTACCTTGACCAAGACATCCTCAAGCATTCCACGTGGTTCCTTAATTGATCTGTCAGCTAATTGCAGTGTGACTGATGTGGGTTTCAGTTCTTCGAATCCAAAAAGTTCATACACCGAACTAGGTAAAAGATTCACACTTGCCCCTAAGTCCAGAAGAGCTTTTTCAATGTGATAATCTCCTATAACAAAGAAAATGATGGGGGCTCCTTGGTCCTTAAGTTTTGGAGGAGTGGCATGCTGGAAGACAGAACTAGCCTGTTCAGTGAGGCATACTTTCTTTAGGATTTGTGATCTAGATTTATGTTTTTGGGTGCATAAATCCTTCAAATATTTGGCATAAGCAGGGACCTATTTGATTGCGTCTAGAAGGAAAAGATTAATTTGGACTTGCTTAAACAATTCCAACATCTCATCGAGTCTTCCTCCCTTCTTATCTGCTGAAATAGGGGCTTTCAGGGCATCCAGAAATAGGACTTTAGGCAAATAAGATGATTCTGGTACAGTTGGTTCATTTTATATTTTAAGGTCCTCCTTGTTCTTGGATGATTTGATTTTGGTTAGAGATTTAGGGTCGGTCTCATTGGTTTTACTAGTGCGTTCAATGACCTTCCCACTTCTCAGAGTCATGATTGATTTGGCATGTTCAGAAAAAGCTTCTGGAGTATTAGAGCTCTCAATCACAAATTATCCTCTTGGGTTGCTCTCGGGTTGGCTAGGTAACCCTCCTACTGAATGCAGTCGCTAGTTGACCTATTTGGGTCTCTAGCTTAGCAATAGATTGTGTGTGGGAGTTAAGGGTCTGAGTGTTGACTTCTAATTGTTCTAGTACTTTCAGAACTTTTTCCTCAAAGGCTGAGCTATGACCAGTAGTAGATGGTTGAGGAGCATTTTGAAATTGATTGTATAGTCCATGCCTATATGTTGGGTCCTGATATTGAGGTTGAGGTGCGGCAGGGCCAACCACTGGTTGTGATCTCCAGAAAAAATTTGGATGGTTTCTCCAGCCAGGGTTATAAGTGTTCGAATATGGATCATTTCCTGGTTTGCGAGCTTGTTGGACTTGAGTTTGCTGAACCTGCTCGTGCACAAACTCAGGAAATTGAGGTGCGTCTGGGTATTCACTTACAAAATGATTCGAACTTGCACACAATGCACAAACTTCTTGGATTGGATTAGGTGGAATCGAGGATTGTCCAGTATTTAGAAGATGATCTAATTTTTAGGACAGTTCATCTACCTTACTGTGGATATCCATGACATTTCCAATCTGATAAATTCTACTTCTTTTTTGTTGAAGCATGGGTTGTTCTCTAGAGGTGGCAGACATATGATGTAGGAAATTCTCACTAAGTGTTTCAAAGAGCTGTTAGGCTTCATCCTCACTCTTTAGCATGAATGTCCCACCACATGATGCATCAACCATTTGTCGGTGTTTCTCTGATAGACCATCATAAAAATACTAACAAAGTTGCCATTTAGGGACAGCATGGTGTGGATATTTATGAATGAGGTCCCTTAACCTTTTTTATGTCTCATGAAAAAGTTCACTCTCCAATTGGGAAAAACTAGCGATAGCTTTTCTAATTTGATTTGTTTTTCCAATTGGAAAGTATTTCTTGATAAATTCTCTCTGAAGATGATCCCAAGTTGAAATGGTTATAGAGTCTAAGGAGTTTAACCAATGCTTGGCTTTGTCCTTAAGTGAGAAAGGGAACAGTTTCAACCTAAGGGCATCATCGGAGAAGTTTTGGATTTTTACTGTGGAACAAATTTTAAGAAATTCATCCAAGTGTTTGTATGGGTCATCGTTACTAAGTCCATAGAATGATGGCAACATTTGAATAATGCTAGACTTAATCTCATATTGGGTAGCTTCTACTGGAGGTGCTTGAATGCATGGAGAGTAGGTATACGAGAATAGAGTGAAATATTCTCTCAATGAGTGTGGAGGATTAGTCTCACAAGGTGCAGCCATGTTTCTAACTCGGATAGTCCTAAGAGTCTTTTCTAATTCTTCGTCTAATGGTTGCAAGTCGGGTTTTAATGATCGTCGACCTAACATGCAACTAAAAGGTTTATGTAGGACTATCCTAGTCTGTTAAGGATTATTTTTTTTTTATTAAGAGGAGAAGAGAAGAGAGAAAAGAGTTTTAAAGAAGAGATCCTAAGAAGTCCTAAAACTAATAGAAGACTTAGTTGTGGTTAGATTTTAATTACAATCAAGTTAGCACGCAGTGGACTCTCTATCCTAAAGTTACCCTAGTTCTAGACAGCTCCTAACTGTAGTTAGCCTTCAAGCCCTCCAAGTCGGAGCTTGACCAACCAACTGGCCAGATAAGTGTAAGGTCGGTGGGAGTCCCCCCATTGCTTTTCTTAGACACCAATTAAATTGGCCAGGTCAGTGAACGGAACCAATTAAAAACCATCTTCTTTCAGGCCCAGTCATCTCGTAAACCACTTGCCTAGACACCAGCTAGCTGATCAAGTCTAACCTGGTTCAACTCTCAGGGTCACTTATCCTAATGGGCTCGAAATCCTTAGGGGTCAACGTCTAATTAATTTTAGATTAAGGTCTAGGTTATGCAAATGCAAGAGAGTGATTTGTGGGCCAAGGAAGGATGATCAAATCCTCACCTTATCTTAGTTAATGGGTTGCACCCTTAAAGTTAATTATGGAGATGCAATGCAAAGAAACAAGGTGTCCAATCAAGTTAGAAATTTTTATAATTGAGGTTACGCTATTTTAGTTAAGTGTTATGAAATATCATTGGCTTTTTTTTTTTAATTCAATTGTGCCAAGATCCCCGACAACGGTGCCAAAATTTAATGCGTAGTCATTGATAGCACCAAAAATAACTCTACTCACTACGTAGGTAGGATGAGTCGAGATCGTATCCTCAGGGACCTTGGGCTAAGTTGAGATTATAAAATAAAAGAAAGAAGTGTTGTTTTGATTTAGAAAATAAATTATCTTAAAATTGATATAATTAAAAAATAAAGAGCTCGAAAGTTTTGAATTAATTTTGCACTAGTAGAGTTGTATCTCTTTTTTTTTTATTTAAATGGATGTGATTAATCTTAGGAAAAATATCTATCTTTTCTTAGCACATCCCGTACTCGTAGATCACGGTGTGTCTCCAGAAAGTACTAGGTAAACAACTCTTCTTTCCTTGGCACTCTCTGTATCCGTAGATCACGACACGTCTCCGAAAAGTAAAAGTTATTCCTAATATTAATCTAACAGGAAAGCATAAATAAAAGTATATGAAAGAGAGCAAATAAAGAACTCATGATGATTTAAATAAAAAGTATAATCTTTATTGCATATAAAGAAATACAAGAAAGTTTAGAATAATAAACCCACTCTGTGTCGTTATAAAATTTCTTCTCCACTCCCGAGACTGCTAGCCTAGCTGCTCATGGAGTAGTCCCTTTCTCTTCCTCTATGTAAGGCTTTAGAAAAATTTTTGGGCTCCCCCTCCAATAGGATTACAAAAGCCTTTTTTATAGGTGTTAGGAGGGAGGAGTTTTACATGATTTTTCGATGTGGGACGAAAGAAAATACTAAGGACTAAAAGATGGATGGATGAGATGGAAAGATCACAAGCAAATAAAGAAAATATAAATTCTTCCTCTTGAAGTATTTTCAAGTATTATCTTTTTTTTTCTTTAATTTTCAGATCCATTGCTATCTGTTCGCCACTGTCTGCCAGCAAAATCTCCCCGCGAACTCGCCATGCCGCGCGCCCGATGCCGCACCCGCTGCCGCGCGCCCGCGCTGTGCTCCTTTTTGATTACCAAAAAAAAACTTTTATTTCTTTACAATGATGTCTATATCCTTTTTGGGTTCCTTGCATAGTATCTTCATTTTCTATAATACCGTATGCATCCTTCTTTTATTTAAATTTTGTTTTAAGTCTAATTTTCTTCAAACTTGAGTCTTTTTGATCTACGAATCGGACTCTTTGTATCGACGATCACTTTTCCTATAAAATATAAAAAGAAGCATCAAATTCTTAATAAATAAAATAAATTAACTATAATTTTTTGCTTTAAATGACTTAAATTAAGTGTTTATCAGTAGGTTGTCCTGCTGTAAGGTTTATCCCTTACAATGTAATGGTTGTCCTGGTACGTTGCGATTTAGAAAATTTAGAAGAGTTTAAATAAATCTTGTCATGAATATTTTAGATTAGGTCTATTTCATTTCATGAAATTTTTTGTAATGTACATAGATTAAAATCAGCCAAGAACAGGATCTTGCGAAGATTCTGTTTGTTTATTGGGCCAGCTCGACCAGCAATCCAGCTTGACTGAAAAGTTGGCTCAATTATTTTTCTGACTGATTTTAATTGTTAGTGTTTGTTAGTGACATAAGCCGATCCATTTTTGAAATGAGTTAACCTATTTAGTGAAACAACACTAAATTATATTAAATCTTTCAAAAATTGAAAATGATTTTCAAAATGCTGAACTCCAACCCTCAGCCATGAACTTAATTAAAAGAATTAAGTGATTATTTAGGATCTAGGTTTGTGATTTAAAGATCCTACGATAATTTCATAAAATATGGGTTAAAGGGTAATGGGTTAGCTTTGATCAGGTCATTAACTGGGTTAGACCTAGGGTTAGATTAAATATGGACTAAGTTAAAAAATTGATCAAACCTAATTAAAAGTTAATTAGGATAAGGTCATTTCTATAGATCACTTCAATAGTTGTAGTTGATCAAAGTCCAAATATCTAACAAATGGATGCTAATTGTGGTTCAGTGACTGAGCCCGAGTCTTTAGGCAGACCAAATCAAAACTGATAAAACAGTTGGTGTCTAAGGTAAATCTGACCGGTAGTTTTTAATTGGGAGTCTGCTTATCTGGTCATTTCTTATAGTATCTAAGGCAAGCTTTGGTAGACCCTCCCATCGATCATACTTACCTGGCCAATATGGTTAATCAGGTCTTGATTAGGTTGCTCATTGATTCGTGCTAACCCATGTCATATAGAAAATCAATGAATCTGATTTCATTCAGTGAGACTGATCTAGGTGCCCATGGATCAAATTTGATTCTAGTCCTTGTTAATGACTTGAGAAGTCAGTGGGAGGACTTGACTTGGTGAAGTCAGTGGGAGCAAATTGGTCTGTGTCCTTTCTATCTTTAAATCACTAATAATTTTAAATCTTCTAAAATTATTAGGTCCTTAAAATGACAAAGTTATGGAGATAACTGAGTCATAGCCTCCCATTAAGGTGTTTGACAATGAGTCCATAAACTCAATAATCATTGCAGACCCAAAGACCTAGTGCTTGTTGACTAATAAAATTATCACTCATCATATGATGATTTGGAAGTGTCTCTCTAATGGTGGTTAGGTTAGCCAACCAAAGTTGAGCTTAATCATTCGTTGGTTAGATGCACCAAGTATGGTCATGTTAATGGTTGGACCTAACCGGATCCTTACAGTGGAGGCCAAAGTCTACTGATTAGGTTTCTGGGGCAAAATTAAATTACTAGAAGTTGTTTGGAGAAATAATTGGTTAATAAACCTACTCGTTGATGCAGATGAATTGGCCGACCAAAGTTGGACTTGTGTGTAGTCTATGTGGATTCTAGTACCTACTAAAAAATTAAAGTAATTCTCGAATTGGAGGTAGAGGCTATCAATTTGAATAAAATAGTGGGAGAATCTTGAGACTAAAATTCAAGTCTCTAGGCTTAAAATAATTCATATACATTAGGTCATTGTTTTCTTTTCTCAAAATAAGGCTAAACCTTAATTGCTCCAATCGCTGTTAGACAGTGATGACTTATGGGATCCAATTTTGTTAATTAGTATTGAAAGTTGAATTTGGTTCAGCAGTACGATGGGTTTGTATTGGGGCTTCTTAGTCCAGTCAAAACAGTTAGTCCAAAATTGATCCAAATCAGATATATTGCTTCTACTAGAAGCTGGATCATAGGAAGAAGAATTGTCTTGCTTTCCTTGACCATAATAGGCTGAATAAGAGAAAGGAGCAAGAGTTGCTCATCAAGGATGTTATATAATAACACCTTAAAGTTTCTCTATGTAATTCCACTACCTAGGTATTAGATACCATGATCTTATGCAATTCATTGCTAGGACTACAAGTAAGTAGAATATTTGAAAATGATGAGAAATTCTTGAATGTTAGGGATGGAAGTCTTATTCCAATCCTAACTTTAGAAATTGTAGAGCTTATTTTTAAATATTATCATTTAGAGTAATTGTTACTATTATCCATTGTTTATAATGAATGGAATCTTTGTTGGCCTTTTGGCCAAAGATGATCATCATTCATTAATAAAGAAAGATTATTATGATATTATTATGAATAATATTACAATAACACATGGACAATAAGGAAATGACATTTAACTTTTACACAGTCTATTAAGTGTAATGTACACACCCAAGTTAGATAATGTCATGGATGTTTATCTTTGGCTCAGTCACCTTGACAAGAACAGGATAAACGGATTAGCTTGAGAGGAAAATCTCAGCATCAATGATTGTGAATCATTGATAGCCTGTGAGTCTTGTCTTCTTGGAAAGATGACAAAGTCACCTTTTAATGGAAAAGATGAAGGAGCTGATAAAGTTCTAAGTCTCATACATAGCGATGTATATGGACCTGTGAACTTAAGTGCCAAAGGAAGATATTAATATTTCATTACAGATGATCTATCTGGGCATGGGTGCATCTGGGCTGAATCATTTAAAATGTTCAAATGATTCAATAATGAAAGATTGAAACAAACTGGATAAGGTGTTAGAACTCTTCGATCAGATCGAGGAGGTGAATATTTATCCAATGAGTTTGTGACATATCTAGGAGAGAATTGGATTCTCTCTCAGTGAATTTCTTTTCGAAATAGTGTATCTGAAAGGAGAAGTTGAACTTTGTTAGATATGGTTCAATCCACGATAGGGTTCACTTCTTTGCCTATTTCAGGATTGTGCTCTTGTGTGATTACCTGTTTGACTCTGAAAATATATTGAGTAAGTTTGTTGTGCAGATTCCATATGAGATATGGAACGGACATAGATCTAGACTCTCTCACCTTTGGGTTTGGAATTGATCAGCCTATGTCAAAGGTTTGCATACAGATAAATTTAGTTCTTGATCCAATAGGTGTTTAAGGATTACTAATTCTATCATGCTGAAGAATATAAGATGATCATCAGCAGTAGGGCATTCTTTTTGGAAAGAAGTTCCTTAGAGAAGGAACTGATGCCTATCAAGTTGAACTTGAAAGTTTGACTGGTAGAAAATGAACCGACATAATCTAGTAAACCTACAGAATCGAATTTGATTAGATCAAACTTGGAGCCCATTAAAGTAACACTTTTAAGGAGATCTAGTAGAGTACCGTATTAGCCGAACAAACACTTCAGTGTCTAGGTCTGGGATGGTGACCTTGTTGAGCTCGATGAGATTAACAAGGATTCGATCACCTATAGAGATGCAATGCAATGGTCTAACTCTGAGAAGTGGCTTGGAGCCATTAAATCCAAATTGAAGTCCATAGAAATCAATAGTGTATGGACACTAGATGATTCATCTGAAGAAATAAAACCCATTGGGTGTAAATGGATTTTTCAAAAGGATCAGAGTAGCGTAGATGGGAAGGTGGAGACCTATAAAGCCCATTTTCGCTATTATCCCAGAGTTGGAACATACGTTTTGAACATATGTCTTTGTTATGAACAAAGAGGAACCTTGCATTTATAAGTAGGCAAAATGTTCTGTAGTGTTATTCCTTGTATTGTCTGTGGATGAAATTCTCTTAATCGAGAATGGCATTCCAGCATTGCAAAGAATAAAGATTTGGTTGTCATCTAATTTCTCCATGTTCAAGACCAGATATGGTATACTCACTAATGGTAGTGAGCAGATACCTGTCTGATCTAAGTAAGAATCACTGGAAGATTGTATGGACAATCCTTAAGTATTTGGGAAATACTAAAGTCCAGTGACTCAAATATAGAAATACTAACTTTAAACATGTGGATGTTTTGATTTCAGTCAGATCAAGATGATAACAAGAAAGTGTCGGATCATACCCTAATTGTAGGAGTAATTTGTTGGAAAGGTTCTAAGCAGGATACTTTAGTCTACTCAGTGAGTGATGTAGAGTACATTATAGCATATAATACTGCCATGTAAGCTGTGTAGTTGCTGAGCTTCATTAGCAGGTTGGGAGTGGCACCCTCCACCGATGATCCAGTCCTATTGTAGCACTGGAGCCATAAATCTGGCTAAAGAACCGAAGTATCAGCATACTCTGTATTGCTATCACTTTTGATTCTAGATTAGGGTGACATCGATCTTTGGAAGATCGATGATAAAGGAGAACTTGACCGACCCATTTGCTAAGGTCTCGGAACTAAGAAGTTCTACGAACTCGAATGGAAGATAAGATATTTGATATCATTCTGATTGACTTTAGTACAAGTGAGAGTTGTTAGAAAATATGTCCTAAAGTCAATCATCTAAGTGGTAGATGATTGGAATTAGTATATGAATTATCTAATAATAATAGTTATTTGGTAGGTTTATCATAAAAGTTCTATCTTTCTTAAATGAACTCCTAAATTATGATAAAGTCTTTAGAACTAAAATCAATCGATAAAAGAGAATTTATTAGATGGTTCTTAAATTATTCACGATCAAATGATAAGTTATTAACAAGGACGATAACTTATCAAGTGTAGGTCGCTGTATGCCATATGCGTTGGTTGTCCTTATAACCAAGTGGTGTGGAGACATTGGTATGGCATCCAGATGAGATGTAGGAGTATATCTGCATTGAACGTGACCAATATAACACTCTACTGTCAAGAGTAGTTAGCTAAAGCCAATGGGTATAAGTGTCCCTCCGACTTGAGATCACCACGGTGACTTGCAAGCAACTCACTGTACTTTAATGCCGGACTGTCTGTATTTTGAATATAGGTTCGAAAGATTTTTGGGTATAGTCAAGTACTTGTGAAGTCGGTGTGTGAGTCGAGATGGGATTGACCACTCCTGATTAACTTCAGGAAGAGAATGTCTTGCTGTGTTTCAATTTAGTAAAATTTAGGCCCGGGTAATCCTCGTGAGGAGTCACGAGATTTGTAAAATTTTGAGACACAATAGAGATGACTTATATGAGTGTTGACAGTATACTTGAAGTTGTCTTAAGCATTATTGATCAAAAAGATGAATTATACGATAACCATAGGTCAGGGTTCTTAGAATGTTGCTTTGCATACATTCGACCTATCTGGACGTCGGGAATCATTGCTAGATGATTACTTTGACTAGTACAGGAATTAATTTCTATGCTACTAGCTTAGGTTCGAATCTATAGGGTCACACACATAAGAGATTGTAATCTAATCAGATGGTTAATCGACGATTGAGAATCATTCTAAGGTTAAACGATCAATGTGATTGATGTTTGACCTAATGCAAGTGTTGCAGGAGGATCAATTAGCAATTGGATTGCTAATTGACTCAATCTGATTGAGCAATTGGGCTGAGATCAAGTTTAATTGAATTTAATTTAATTAAAATTAGTTTGAATTTAATTAGATTAAGTCTAATTGGTTTATTGGATAAGCCAGTTGCAAGGGAGAACAAGTCCCTGTTCGACTAGGACTTGTATGCACCTAATTTCTAATTAAGTTAGAATTTAAATCAGAATTAAATATAATTTAATCTAATTTAATTGAATTTTTAGTTGAATTAAGATCATCATTAATTAGGTTGTAATTAATTTGGATTGGGTTCAAAGAACATGACCTAGTCTACATAAGAATCCTAGTTAGACTAGGATTCCATCTCTTCTCTTGCGCCAACTAAGAAAGCCCACGCCCACTAATTAATTTCTAGATATTTTTTATATGATATCCATATCTAAGAAAAGTGATCTCATACCACTTATTCTAAAGATTTGAATCAGATTTGATTTGGTTCAATATGGAAAGTGATTTGATTTATTATGGAAAGTAGTTTAGGTTTATTTCCTTTTTGAAAGAGTCCCTCTTCACAAGAACTCTTCTCTCCTCTCTTGCGCCAACTTTCTCCAAGCCTATCCTTTCATTTTGTCACCTCTTTTATGCTTGATCTCATGCTCTCCACAAATTAGATAAGGAAATGGGCATCCAAGAGTTGGATGCCCCATGGACTCCTTGTTAGACTAGGTCTTATGACCTAGTTTAGCTTATATAAAGTTGCCGCCCCATATGATAAACAAAAAAGAGTCTAAAATCTATAGTTTTTTGATAGAAAAAGTAGAGAAAAAAGAAGATGGCATGGGTGGTTTAAGGTGCCATTATCCTTGGAGGAGAGTCTTCAATCAAGAGATCAAAAGTTGATGCCTTGTAGAAACAAAAGGTAAGAGAGAAGATTATTTTCTCTTATTATTTTCTTTTCAGATTATTCTCTCTTTATTTTATATTTTTATGTGATAAAAATTTGAGAGAGAAAGAGAAATGGTATGGTGGATCTATGCTCCAATGAGTTGGAGCATGGTGATCTAATTTTGGACATGATCTGATCATGTTCTGATGAGAGAAGAAGAAGAAAAGAAGGTCTTCTCTTAAGGTTTCTTTTAGAACCCTTCTTCTCCATAAATCATGAGATTTTTCTATGAAAAAAATCAGATATCATAAGATCTGGTAGTTTAAAAAATATCTAGAGAAGAAGGTCTCCTCATGTCCTAGCATAGGGATGTTCTCAGGACATCAATCGTTGATGTACTGAAAGAGAAGATCTTTCTTCTCTTAGGACCTTTTTCTATTACATATTATTTTTGATTTTAGGAAGGTCAAAGAGTTTGACTTCTTTCTTATTCCTCCTCATATTCTTCATCTCTTGGAATATCCAAGAGATCCAAAGAATATTTTTTAGATTAACCATCCGGAGGGATCTGCAAGAAGCTAGCACTTCGAGCGGATCTTCGATCGACGAACCTCCGATTTTGTTGCAGTCTCGTGTGAATCACCTGTAGAGACCAAATGTGTGTGTGGCTCTAAAGGCAAGAAAGAAAATCAACCTCAGAGTTCTCGACCCGTGTGAAGATAAGAGATCTGATCTCTTCTCTTATCTAGATGTGATCTAAGTTTTAGATCTAAAACTGTTTTAGATCTAGAGTATTGATTTGATCAATACCAAAGCTTTTATTTTTCTGATTTATAAATGTAATATAACATGTTATAGGTCCTAATTATAGGGTTTAGTAATTTGATTACATGCATTTGTAGATTAAATTGTTTAATTTACATGTTTCACTACGTTATATTTAAAAAATATTTTGAAATTCATGCATGAAACCCTGCACCCTTTCCAACATATGGTGTAGCTATCTTATGTGTGACCCCATATTTTCACAGCAATATTCAAAAATGATAGTTCATGAAGTGGGTACCTCTGTCGCTAATGATAGCACGTGGAAATCCAAACCTAGAAAAGATATTCCTTTGAACAAATTTTATGACTATCTTATGATCATTGGTTCGTGTTGCTATTGCCTCAATCCATTTAGAAACATAATCAATAGCCACCAAAATATATTCAAAACAATTGGAGGGTAAAAAAGGTCCCATAAAATCAATTCTCCAAACATCAAAAATTTCAACTACCAAGATGGGGTTCAAAGGCATCATATCTTTCTTTGAAATATTTCCTAAAGTTTGACACCTAAGACATTCTTGACTAAAATTATAAGCATCCTTAAATAATGTGGGCTAGTAAAATCCACTTTGCAATATTTTGGCCATAGTTTTTCATCCAGAAAAATATCCTCCACAAGCAAGAGTATAACAGAATTTTAAGATACTCAATTGTTCAGTTTTAGGAACACATCTACGAATGATCTGATTAGCATAAATTCAAAAAAGTTCAAGATCTTTCCAAAAATAATTCTTGATTTGAGTAAAGAATCGATCCTTTTTATTCTTAGACCAACCATCAAGAATTTGTTCAATTGCTAAGTAATTTATAGTATCTGCAAATCAAGGGGCCTTTGTGTGTGAAATTACTAGAAGTTGCTCATCCGAAAAAGATTCTCCAATTGATGTAGGTTCACAATCTTTAACTAGGATCCTCGATAGGTGGTCTGCTACAATATTTTCAGATCCCTTCTTATCTTGAATTTTAATATCAAATTTTTATAGCAGTAAAATCCATCTAATCAATCGTGATTTAGCATCTTTCTTTGAAAGTAGATATCTCAAAGCCATATGATCTGAATAAATCATGATTTTTGATCCTAACAAGTATGATCGAAACTTCTCTAGGGCAAATACTACAGCTAGTAATTCTTTCTCAGTTGTGGTATAATCATTTGAGCTTCATTCAGAGTTTTTCTTGCATAGTAAATCACTATAGGATATTTGTTTATCCTTTGGCCTAAGACAGCTCCTATGGCAAAATCAGAAGCATCGCACATGATCTCAAAAGGTAGTGACTAGTTTGAAGGTTGGATGATTGGAGCTTTGGTCACAGCTTCTTTCAAAAATTCATAAGCCTTAAGACATTCTTCATCAAAGTTAAAAGAGACATCCTTAGCAAGTAGATTACATAAAGGGCGAGATGTTTTAGAAAAGATTTTGATAAAGCGACGGTAAAATCCTACATGGCCAAGGAAAGATCGGATTTATTTGACAGAAGTCGGTGGAAGAAGTTTAGAAATCAATTCAACTTTTGCTCTATCAACCTCAATCCCTCTCTTTGACACAATATGCCCTAATACTATCCCCTTTTTAACCATGAAATGGCTATTTTCCTAACTTAAAACTAGATTGGTCTCAATGCATTGTTTTAACATTTTCTTCAAATTATTGAGGCAACTCTTAAAAAATTCTCCAAAGACTAAAAAATCATCCATGAATATCTCTAAAAAATCTCCTACCATATCTGAAAATATTGACATCATGCACCTTTGAAAGGTCGCGGGTGCATTACATAGTCCGAAAGGCATTCTACCAAAAGCAAAGGTTCCATAGGGGCATGTGAAGGTGGTTTTTTTCTGATCTCTTAGGTAGATTGCTACCTGATTGTATCCTGAGTATCCATCTAAAAAGCAAAAATACTATTGGCCAGCTAGTCTCTCTAAGATTTGATTAACAAAGGATAAAGGAAAATGATTCTTTATGGGTGGCTGCATTAAGTTTTCTATAATCTATGCAGACACGCCACCCAGTAGAAAGTCGTGTTGGCACTAGATCCCTATTGGTCAGGATGGACAATCGTGAGTCTAGATTTCTTTGGAACAACTTGAGTAGGACTCACTCAGTGGCTATCTAAAATAGGATAAATGATACCAGTATCTAACCATTTAATTACCTCCTTCTTGACTACCTCTTGCATATTCGGGTTGAGCCATCTTTGCATTTCTCAGATGGGTTTGGTATTATCCTCTGGGTAAATATGGTGCATGCATATTGACGGACTAATACCTTTTAAATCAGCAACGGTCCAACCTATGGCCTCCCTATGTATTTTCAATACATTCAGCAATTGATCTTTCTGCTCGGGAGTTAGATCATAAGCAATGATTACTGGCAGGGTTTTCTCAAGTCCTAGAAATACATACTTAAGTGATTCAGGCAAAGATTTTAGTTCCAGTTGTGGTGGGGCCTGAATTGAAGGACGTAGTAGTTCAGTTTCTAGCTTAGGTAAGGATTCAATTTTTATTGACCAAGGTAGTGAATGTGCTGGGTGACGTGAATCGAACAAGGCATTCATCTCCTGGTTTTGGGTTTCTTCAATGGGTTCATCTAGAAAATCTTCTTTCTTCAAATCTAAGGAGGAATCAGTTTCAACTATCTCATATATCAGATCAATTACCGAACAGCTTTCCTCCTTTTGAGCATACTTTGAGGTATTAAAAATATTAATTTTCACCTTTTGATCCCCAAAAGAAATATCCATAGCTCCTGTTTTACAATTGATATTGGCATTGGCAGTGGCTAGGAATGGACGTCCTAAAATTATGGGATTTTGATTCAGCTCTTGGGATGGTTCCATATCAAGTATGAAGAAGTCTACTGAAAAATAACATGTATTGACTTTGACTATAACATCTTCAATCAGACCCCATGGCGTCTTTACAGACCTATCGGCTAGTTGCAAAATAATCAACGTGGGTTTCAATTCTCCTATCCCAAATTTTTTATAGACTGAGGTTGGAAGTAGGTTAACACTAGCTCCTAAATCTAATAGGGCTCAATCAAAGGTGATGCCTCCTATAACACATGAAATCAAAGGAGCACCAGGATCTTTTATTTTCTGAGGTAATGGATTCAACAAGACTGCACTAACATCCTCAGATAGCACAATTCTCTCTATTTTTCGTAGCTCACACTTTTGGGTGCAAAGTTCTTTAAGAAATTTAGCGTAAGCTGGGACATGTTGAATTGCATCGAGGAGGGGTAAATTAATGTGAACTTGCTTAAACAATTCCATTAATTCATCGTTGCGTGCTTCTTATTTTTTACGAGAAGAACTGGCTTCTAGGACTAAAGGGAACGAAACTTTTGATTTATATGTCTTGGGTAACTCATCCGCTCTCTTCTTTTCTTTATCTTTTTCACTTGGATTAGTAATAATTTCGAACTCAGGTTCTTTTATTGGGTTAGTCTCAGTACTAACCTCTTCTTCCAAATTTTCATTTTGGCTAGCATCAGTACTAGCCTCTTTCACCTGGTCTGGATATGGGTCCGTAAGAATCCTACCACTTTTAAGCTCAGAAATTGCTTTGGCATTCTCAAATTAGGGATTCTTAAGTGGGCATTAGATTGATGACTTGATTTAAGTGGTTGGGGGATGGATGGATTGTTTCTGGGATTTGGTACTAGTTGACTTGGCAATTGACTTGGTTCTCTCCTCATGGTAGACTCAGCTAACTTTCCTATTTCTGCTTCTGACCTAGCAATAGATTGCTGTTGGATCATAATCAATTGTTAAAGTTGATTAAATCTATCATCGACTAGATTAGTCTGTTGAGGAGGTGGATATGGTGGCTGATTATGATATGGTGGCTGGGTAGACTGACTAGGCTGACCTCTATTGTAGGCATAATTCGGGTATGGAGGTCTACTCTGAAAGTTTTGCAGAGGAGAAATTTGGGTCTGAGCCTGAGTCTGTTGGGGTCTCCAAAAAAAATTAGGATGGTTTCTCTATCCTGAATTATATGTGTTAGAGAATGGATCATTGACAGGCTTGGAGTAATCTTGGGCAGCTTGAACTTGTTCTTGGATGAAAGGTGGAAACTATGCAGCCATAGGACATTCACTCACATGATGGGCTGGGCTAGCACAGATAGAACAAATCTCCTGATAATTAGAAGGTTGTGTGTATTGTGTAAAAGATTGTTGACCTAGGATTAGGAACTGATCTATTTTTTGGACAAGAAGGTTGACTTTATCTAATTTTTGGGCTATTAGGTTCAAATTGGTCTTAGGACTAGAGTCTGTTTGCTTGATCTCAAAAATTTCTGTCTACTTTTGGTGAGGGATTGATCTTTCATAGGAAGATAATGAAGCATGATTGATCAAATTTTCACTCAAATTTCAAACAAAGTATAAGCTTCATCCTCACTCTTACTCATGAATGCACCTGCACAAGATGCATCTACCATCTGTCTGTATTGGTCACCTAAATCCTTATAAAAAGCTTGAACTATTTGCCACTTAGATAGACCATGGTGTGGGCATTTTCTAAGAAGTTCCTTAAGTCTCTCCCATGATTCATGAATTTGTTCTCCTGGAAGTTGAGCAAATCCAGTGATGGCTTGCCTCATGGTGTTAGTTCGACCTATGAGATAAAATTTCTTAAGAAACTCATACTGCATTTCAGCCCATGTTCGGATTGGTCTCTCTATTGTGCCAAGCTAGTACTTGGCTTTGTTTTTAAGTGAGAAGGGGAATAGGGTCAGTCTAAGTGCATCATCAGTAAAATTTTGAATTTTCACTGTGGAATAGATTTCTAAGAACTCATCTAGATGCTTGTAAAGATCTTCATTGGTATTCTCATAGAAAGATGGGAGCATCTAGATTATGGTCGACTTGATCCCATAATGGCTTGCAGGGATATCAGGTAGGTAGATACAAGTCGATGGATTATAGGTAGAAGAAATAAAATATTTCTTCATCTGCTTAGGTGGTTCTCTAGGGTCTCCAGCCATTTGATTTTCCGGTTTAGTGTGAATCAGCTGTTCAATTTCAGGATTAGGTTCAATTAGGTTAGGATAAAGAGATCTTCTATCGTGCATATACCAGTGCAAACCCTAATATATGATTCAATTTTTTTTTTCAGAAAAAGAAGAAGAAGAAAAAGAAAAGAAGAGAAAGAAAGAGAGAAGTTCTAAAGGTGAGATCCTTAAGAAAGCTCTAGACCTAAAGACAAAAGATAAGAAGAATTAGTTGTGGTTAAGTGTTAATTACAATCAAGTTAGCAAACAATTAAACCTAGACACCTATGGGTTTCTTAGACCTAACAGTTTGATATAGAGTGGCTTAGCCTAAATACAAATTGGGTTTGTTCTCACTTCCTTTAACTAGCCAGGTAAGAGGTAGGGTCGTGGGGGTCCCCCCGTTGCTTGTCTTAGACACCAATTGAATTAGCCAGGTAAGCCAATGGAACCAATTAAATAACCATGAGTCCACTTAGGCTGAGCCTTTGTAACCTCTAGCCTTAGACACCAGTTTTAGGGGTGAGTCTGAACTTACTTTGCACTTGACTTCACCACCATATTCAAACTGAACTCAATTGATCCTAGGGGTTGTTGGAAAAGGTGTAGGATTTCATGCATGAATTTCAAAACTTTTTTGAAATATAACGCAGTGGAACATGTAAATTAAATAATTTAATCTACAAATGCATGTAATCAAATTACTAAATCCTATAATTAGGATCTATAACATGTCATATTGTATTTATAAATCAAAAAAATAAAAGATTTGATATGGATCAAATCAATACCCTAGATCTAAAATATTTTTTGGATCTAAAACCTAGATCATATTTGGATAAAAGAAGAGATCAGATTTCTTACCTTCATGCGGGTTGAGAACTCTATGGTTGATTTTCTTTGTTGCCTTTAGAGCCACACATGCGTCCGACCTCTACAGATGATCCACACGAGGCTGCAACAAAATTGAAGGTTCGTCGAACGAAGATCCACTCGAAATGCTAGCTTCTTGTAGATCCCTCCGAATGGTTAATTTAAAAATATTCTTTGAATTCTTAGATATTCTAAGAGATGAAGAATATGAGGAGGAATAAGGGAGAAGTCAAACCTTTTGACCTCCTAAAATCAAAATTAGTATTTAATAGAAAAGGGTCCTAAGAGAAGACAGATCTTCTCCTTCAGTACATCAACAATTGATATCCTACAAACATCTCTATGCTAGGACATGAGAAGACCTTCTTCTCTTGATATTTTTTAGTTTTTAGATCTTATGATATCTGATTTTTCTTATAGAAAAAATCTCATAATTTATAGAGAAGAAGGATTCTAAAAGAAACCTTAAGAAAAGATCTTCTTTTCTTCTTCTTCTTCCATCAGAACATGATCATATCATGTCCAAAATAAGATCATCATGCTCCAACTCTTTAGAGAATGAATTCACCATGCCATCCCTCTTTATTTTTTATATTTTTTATCATATAAAAAATATAAAACAAAGAGATATTAATATGAAAGGAAAAACAATAAGAGAAGACAATCTTCTCTCTTACCTTTCTCTCTACAAGACATCAACCTTTGATCTCTCGATTGAAGAATTTCCTCCAAGGATTTTGGTACCTCAAACCACCCATGTAATCCTTCTTTCTCTCTCATATTTTTATCACATAAAAACATAAAAACAAAGAGAAAAAAAAAGAAAGAAAACCAATAAGAGAAGATAAACTTCTCTCTTACCTTTTTTCTCTACAAGATATCAACTTTTGATCTCTTGTTAGAGGACTCTCCTTCATAGATTTTGGTGCCTCAAACCTTCTAGGTCTTCCTCATTCTCCTCTGATATTTCTCTCAATTTTTCACAAATTTTTGACTCCTATATCATGGCATATGGGGCGGCCTCCTTTTATATGGCAGACTAGGTCATAAGACCTAGTCTAACAAAGAGTCCTTGGGGCGTCTAACTCTTGGACGCCCCCTACCTCATTTATTTTATGGATAGCATGAAAATAATCACAAAAAGAGTAACAAAAAAGAGGATAAACATGGGAAAAGTTGGTGCAAGAGAGGGAGGGAAGAGTCCTTGTGAAGAGGGACTCTTTCAAAAAGAGAAATAGGCTAAACCACTTTCTACAATGAACCAAATTAATTTTCATATTGAATCAGATCAAATATGATTCAAATCTCTAAAATAAGTGATATGAGATTACTTTCCTTAAATATAAAAATTATAGAAAAATTATCTAGAATTAATTAGTGGGCATGGGCTTGGATTTTCTTAGGTGGCGCAAGAGAAGATGGAATCCTAGTCTAACTAAGATTCTTATTTAGATTAGGTCAAATACTTTGAATCTAATTTAAATTAATTATAATTTAATTAATGATAATTTTAGTATAAATAGAAATTTAATTAAATTAGATTAAATTATATTTAATTTAAATCCTAACTTAATTAGAAATTAGGTACATACAAGTCCTAGTCAAACAGGGACTTGTTCTACCTTGCAACTGGCTTATCCAATAAACTAATTAGACTTAATCCAATTAAATCCAAACTAATTTTAATTAAATTATATTCAATTAGAATTGATCTCAGCCCAATTGCTCAATCAGATTGAGCCAATTAGTAATCCAATTGCTAATGATCCTCCTGCAACACTTGCATTAGGTCAAATATCAATCACATTGATTGTTTAACCTTAGAACGATTCTCAATCATCGATTAACCATCTAATTAGGTTACAACCTCTTATGTGTATGACCTTATAGGTTCGAACCTAAGCTGGTAGTATAGAAATTAATTCTTGTACCAGTCGAAGTAACCATCTAGCAATGGTTCCTGACGTCCAGATAGGTCGAATGTATGCAAAGCAATATTCTAAGAACCCTGACCTATGGTTACTGTATAATTCATCCTTTTGACCAATAATGCTAAGACGACTTTGAGTATGCTGTCAATCACTCATACAAGTCATCTCTATTGTGTCTCAAAATTTTGCAAATCCCGTGACTCCTCACGAGGATTACCCAGGCCTAGATTTTGCTAAATTAAAACACAGTGAGACATTCTCTTTCTGAAGTTAATCAGGAGTGGTTAATCTCATCTTGACTCACACACTGACTTCACAAGTACTTGATTATATCCAAAAACCTTTCGAACCTATATTAAAAATACAGGCAGTCCGGCACCAAAGCACAGTGAGTTGCTTGCAAGTCACCGTGGTGATCTCAGGTCGGAGGGACACTTACACCCATTGATCTTAGTTAACTACTCTTGATAGTAGAGTATTATATTGGTCACGTTCAATGCAGATATACTCCTATATCTCATCTGAATGCCATACCAGTGTCTCCACACCACTTGGTTACGATGACAACCAACGCATATGGCATACAGCGACCTACACTTGATAAGTTATCATCCTTGTTAATAACTTATCATTTGATCATGAACAATTTAAGAACTATTCGATAAATCTTTCTTTATCGATTGATTGTGATTCTAAGGACTTCATCATAATTTAGGAGTTCATTTAAGAAAGATAGAACTTTTATGATGAATCTGCCAAATAACTATTATTATTAGATAATTTATATACTAATTCCAATCATCTACTACTTAGATGATTGGCTTTAGGATACATTTCCCAACAGAGCTCAACATCTACTTAATTTTAGTTAGGTTTGGGTTAATGCGGGATGCTGGTTGGTTGTTTTTGGGCTAGAAAAGGATGATGAGATCCCCACCTTATCTTGTTATGGGTGTTGTCCTTAAATTGATTTGAGATGAATATGTACAACCAATTTCAAATAAGGGATTCTATGCAACTAAATTAGATGCATGAAATTAATCAAACTTGAAAGCTTACCTTTTCTCCAGCAATCATCAAAAGTAAATCTAAGATGATGAATACTTCTAAATAATTAAATTTCTACTCTTGTCATGCGATTTTTATTAGATTTATATGGATAAATTTTAGGTTAATTTTAAAAAAAAGTAATTAATACAAAAAAATAGTTAGGATTAGGATTAGGATTGATCTCACCAAGCAAAATTGAAAGCTTTCTATCTCTTTTTTGAAATTTTTTCTTTTTTTTTTGCACAAAGATAAAAAAATAAAAAAGTTAGTAAGCTATATTTATAAAAAAAATTTAAAAAATCAAATATTAAAATTATTGCCCTCCCCGACAATGGTATCAAAAATTGATAGGGTCAAGATGTTGTCGTTAGGATACCATGATTATCAATCAAATTTTGACTTCAATAAAAATTTAAAATATATAGAAGATAGTGAGTCAGGTCGAATCCATAGAGAAGGTAAAATTTTGATTTGAAATCTTTAATTTTATAAAAAAAATAAAATTTTGAAGAAAGTAATTTAAGTCAAAAAATAAAAATTAAAAGTATAAAAAATAAATCGGGTACTAAGATCTACTAACTAGATCTTAGCATCTACTTGTAATAAAAATAAATAACAAAAATTTAAAAAGTATAAAATAAATTGGGTACTAAGATCTACTAACTAGATCCTAGCATCTACTTGCGAAAAATAAAAGACAGGAATTTAAAGTGCAAAAAAATAAATTTTATATTAATTGAAATTAAAATATAAGTATAAGAAATTTAAAAAAAATAATAAAATAAAATAAAAATAAAACTATAATAAGGATCTGAAGTTGATCAGCTCAGTCTCGTCGAAAAGATGGTTGATGACCTCTCCATCTTCCATCGTACTCTGTAGAGCGAACTGGCTTCTCTTCTTTTTTTCTTTGGACCTCTAAAGTTATTTTATTATTATTATTATTTTTTTTTATTTTTTATTCAATTTTTCTACTCCCAAAGCTTATTCCCAGACCTTCTATTTATAGATAATTTTTTTATAATTTTTTGGTAAGAAAAGAAGTCCTAAAATCCTTAGAAATCATATTAATCCTCTTAGAAATATTTCTGACCGTTAGATCAGCTTCGGACCGCCCAGATCTGATCAAAATCCATAGTTTTAATCCTTATCAAAGTTGGATTGAACCACAGCCATCTGATCGCATCTGAAATTGGTTTTGGGCCATCAGATCATGTAATTTAAATCCTTAATACAGTCAGAAGCATCCTCGACCATCCGATCACATGATGGATCACTTCTGGGCCGTCGGATCGCACAAAACCCTCTTATAAACTAGCAATGGATGCTGACCGTTGGATCTAGGTTGGGATGAATTTCAGCTGTTGGATCACACCTAGAATCCTTCTCTCGCTGTGAGCCACACCTGTGGACCGCATGAAGTTTTCTATGGACCGCACCCTGGCTCTGTGGACCGAGCGATCGGTCTACCATGCACTGTAGGTAATATTTTTTATTTTTAGGATATTTTGGCTCGATTTTTGCTCTGATTTTTGCTTGAAAAATAGAAAAAAATATGCATTAAATTCTTCAAAAATTTTTCATCATTTTGGTGCTTAAATTGCTCAATTAAATTTACATCTATTTTCTATAAATATGTCTAATTTTATATTTTTTTTAAAATTATTTATTTTTGTAAGAAAATTTAATTTATTTATAAAATTAGGTTTTTAAGAAGATGTTAGCATCATAAATTATCAAAAATACCTTCAATAAATGAAAAAATATACTACTTATCAATTAATAAGATGATGACACATATTCTTAAAGAATTAAGAATTTGAGATATGTGTCATTGATGATTGATTTCTAAATTATTTCTGATCATAAAATTATCATGGAGATGGTGATTGATCTGGATAGACCAGTATATGGATCTTTCTTCAGATAGATGGATCTCGAGTCTGCAGTGTAGAGACACTAGAGCAAGAGTGCAGATGGTTGTTAGAGAATAACTAGCATTGAGCGTGACCAACATGAGAAGTCACATGGATGTCTGCTCACTCGTTAGTGATTTTCTCGATGCTGTAGTTATATGACTGGTCCTTTGACCTGAGATGGTACTACTGCTTATAGTGAGGCTGCTGGAGTTTGACTAACATATCAACATGGGTCTCAATGAGCCCTTGTAGTGGATGTTGGTGACAGTTGGTCCACTATAAGAGTGGGGTGTGCATCAAGATGGGATCTATCGATCCTAGCAGAAGGAAGTAGTCCTATGAGATTTAAGAGGTTGAGTCCTTAAGTTTATGGCCAAAGCAGTGTGATTGATGGAAAAGAGTTTCTATAGAATCACATATGGACTCGAGCTGATTAAATCTATCATATGACCGATGATGAGGTTTGATGATTTATCTATGATCTGCCATTCGATCGAGCTCATGATAGAGAGACTGTATCATACGTTAATTACACCTAAAGGTTCATCATCTTTTATTCTGTTGGGTTGCCATTACATACTGCTAGATATCTGTTGGAAAATGTATCCTAAAGCCAATCATCTAAGTTGTAAATGATTGTGCTCCATACAAGTATATGAATTATAAAATGATAAATGTTATCTGACAGATTCATCATAAGGAATACATCTTTCAAAATAGAACTCATATGTTATGATGAAGTCCTTAGAACTACTACCAAAATGATAAAGGAGGATTTATCATGTGGTTCTTAAATCTTGCTCACAATCAAATGATACAATTGTTATAAGGACGATAATTGTATAAAGTATAGATCATTGTGTGCCATATTAGTTGGTTGTCCTCTTAACCAAGATGTGTGGTGACACGGGTATGGCATATGAGTGATATGTAGGAGTACATTTCATTGAGCGTGACCACTTTCGGAGTACTCTGCTGTCAAGGACTGCTCTGATGGGATATGGGTATAAGTATCCTTTGGACTTGAGGCTGCCTCGGTGACTTGCAAGCAACTCACTGTGCTTTGGTGTCGGACTACTCGAATTTCTAATTCGATGATGGAAGGTTTCTGGGTACAGTCAAGAATTTGTGAAATCTGAGTGCGAGTCAAGATGGGATTGACCGCTCCAAGTAAAATTGGAGATGATGCATCACTGTATTCCAATTTAGCAAAACTTTGGCCAAAGTAGTCCTAGTAAGGAGTCACAAAATTTTTGAGGTTAAGATACAATATGGATCACTCATCCTGAGTTGACAGTTTAACCCAAAGTCATCCTTGAGCATCAAGTGTTAAAGGGATGAATTATACGGTAACTATATCTATATGGGTTCTAGAGTGTTGCTAGGCATACATTCGATCTATTCGAACGTCGAATTCCATTGCTAGATGGTTACATCGATCAGTACAAAAATTATTCTTGTGCTACCAATTTAGGTTCAAACTTATGGGGTCACACACATAGAAGTACCTGTCTGATCCAATAGCTGATCGACGATTATGAATTGTTGAAGGATTTAATTATCAATGTGATTGATGATTAATCCTATGCAAAAATTATAATAAATAATTTACTAATAGTTGATAAATTTAAAAAATAATTAAATAATAATTGATTATTAATTGACTCAATTTGATTGAGCAAAAAAAATTGGATTAGATCTAATTGAATTGGATTTAATTAGATTGGCTTTGGATTGATTGGATGCATCTCTATTGAATAACAAGACTTGTTTTAATTAATCTCAAGGATGTATGAATATGATTCAATTATTTTTATATAGGCTTGGATTGGATCTAATCCTATTGGATAATAGGCTTCATTGGATGAAGCCCTATTATCAAACAGCTTCCCTGATATCCATCAAAAATCAATCCTTGGATCAATGAGATTTTAATCTAACTAATTACAATTTTGATTGGAGCCTAATAATTGGGCTAGGATCTAATTAATTAGTTTGTTATAACTAATTCTTAAGTTAGTTAGTGTTGGGTACAAAATACCCACGGTCGAAGTTCTCGGCAGGATCAACTGCAAGTAGACTCCGCCCGGACTCCTACGGGAGCCGGGCTTCGTCCTCAACATTAGCTGCCGGTAAGCCTTGTCCGGACTCCTACGGGAGCCGGACTTCGCCTTTAACTTTAATTACAGGAAGACTCCGTCCAAACTCCTACGGGAGCCGGGCTTCATCCTCGACTCCAACGGCTATAGACAAACTTCGTCCGGACTCCTACGGGAGCCGGACTCCGCCAACAACTACGGGAGCCGGACTTCGCCTTTAACTTTAATTGCAGGAAGACTCCGCCCGAACTCCTACAGGAGCCGGGCTTCATCCTCGACTCCAATGGCTACAGACAAACTTCGTCCGGACTCCTAGGGGAGCCAGACTCCGCCAACAACTTCAACCGCAAGTAGACTCCGCCCGGACTCCTACGGGAGCCGGGCTCCGTCCTCAACAATAGCTGCCGGTAAGCCTTGTCCGGACTCCTACGGGAGCCGGACTTCGCCTTTAACTTTAATTGCAGGAAGACTCTGCCCGGACTCCTACGGGAGCCGGGCTTCATCCTCGACTCCAACGGCTACAGACAAACTTCGTACGGACTCCTACAGGAGCCGGACTCCGCCAACAACTTCAACCGCAAGAAGACTCCGCCCGGACTCCTACGGGAGCCGGGCTCCGTCCTCAATATTAGCTGCCGGTAAGCCTTGTCCGGACTCCTACGGGAGCCGGACTTCGCCTTTAACTTTAATTGCAGAAAGACTCCGCCCGAACTCCTACGGGAGCCGGGCTTCATCCTCGACTCCAACGGCTATAGACAAACTTCGTCCGGACTCCTACGGGAGCCGGACTCCGCCAACAACTACGGGAGCCGGACTTCGCCTTTAACTTTAATTGCAGGAAGACTCCGCCCGAACTCCTACGGGAGCCGGGCTTCATCCTCGACTCCAACGGCTACAGACAAACTTCGTCCGGACTCCTACGGGAGCCAGACTCCACCAACAACTTCAACCGCAAGTAGACTCCGCCCAGACTCCTACGGGAGCCGGGCTCCGTCCTCAACATTAGCTGCCGGTAAGTCTTGTCCGGACTCCTATGGGAGCCGGACTTCGCCTTTAACTTTAATTGCAGGAAGACTCCGCCCGGACTCCTACGGGAGCCAGGCTTCATCCTCGACTCCAACGGCTACGGACAAACTTCGTCCGGACTCCTACGGGAGCCGGACTCCGCCAACAACTTCAACCGCAAGTAGACTCCGCCTGGACTCCTATGGGAGCCGGGCTCCGTCCTCAACATTAGCTGCCGGTAAGCCTTGTCCGGACTCCTACGGAAGCCAGACTCCGTCTTCTATTCCGACTGCGGGAAGACCTCGCCCAAACTCCTATGGACACCGGACCTCGCTACCGACTCCAACCGAGCTTCGATCGACAAGTCTGGACCCCCTGGCAGGCCACAGTAACGGACAACGCTGCTCCATTCCCTGCGGCGGACCCTACGCAACTCCATTACTCCCTGACAGGCCGTATTAATGGTCACGATTCTACTCCACTCCCCGCGGTGGATTCTGTGCGATCCCACCACTCCATGACGAGTCACGACAGCGAACGCCGCTCCACTCCCCGTAACTGACTCCACGTGGCACACCCCGATGATAGCCACGGGTCCACTCCACTACTCTTCGCAGTAAACTCCGCCTGACCCTGGGCAGCCCACTGCCAGACGGTTACAGATGTCGCTGTCAGGCTACTGCCCCCTCCGCCTATAAAAGGGGGCTCCAGATACGTTATTCTATAAGCTCTCATCTTTTATCTGAAAACTCTGCTAAATTATCCGTTCGAGCACTCCATTCTTGTTGAGGCAGAGAACTGACTTGAGCGACGGAGGGTCTTGCCGGAGCAACCCCACCTCCGGTTTAGACTTCCTTTGCAGGTCCCGATGGCGACCGTGACTCCCCGACTCCAGCTTCTCCGGCGCAAGCAGATTTTTGCACCAACAGGATTGGCGCTAGAGAAAGGGGCCTGTGTCTTCGCAGTACCCTTGTTCTTAAAGGAGCGCTCAACGGATCCACCTTCGGTCATCTTATCCGGCACCCACTCCTCCTTTCCTCATCTGATGCCTTCTCGCGAAGCCTTCGCACAACTACCTCCGGCTATGGTCGTCGACAAGGAGTGGCCGGACGATCGGCCTCTATCGGATTCCATCAACACCATTTCGGGGGGATCCCAGCGGGAGGCAGCCAACATACCAGCTGTATCCCCCAAACGGCAAAAAGTTGAAGAACCCATAACCTTTACCGAAGAAGACACCCAGGGAGTCCAATTCCCTCATAACGATGCAGTCATAGTTTTCTGGAATATAGCAAATTACGACGTCCGTCGCATCCTTGTCGACAACGGAAGTTCGGCCGACATCTTGTTCTACGATGCCTTTTCAAGGATGTCCGCTCTTGACGGTCATCTGAGACCGATTTGCTCCCCCCTGATAGGGTTTACCGGTGACGCCGTTCCGACGGAAGGAATGATAGCTTTGATTGTGGCTGCGGGTCAATATCCAAAGCAATCCAAGGCTCTAGTAAATTTTTTGGTGGTGAAGGCGCCATCCGCCTACAATGCAATCCTTGGCCGACCCGGCCTCAATGCCCTCCGAGCTGTCGTTTCGACCTATCATTTGAAGTTGAAGTTCCCCACCAACCAGGGGATCGGAGAGGTCCGGGGAGACCAAGCCCTGGCCAGACACTGCTACAACATCACCTTGCAAAGAAGCGATCAGGCTGACCCCTGTCCCGTTGATGGACTCGATGCTCGCGATGACCTCACCGAAGAAAGGGGCGGCCCAATCGAAGATCTGGTACCAATCCCTTTGAATGATGGGAACGCGGAGCATGTGGCGTTAATTGGCTCCAACCTGGGGGAGGAGGTGCGGACGCGTCTTATTGATTTCCTCTGAAGGAATGCGGACGTTTTCGCTTGGGTTCCAGCAGACATGCCGGGGATTGACATGGGAGTCATGGAGCATCACCTGGCAGTCGATCCGAAGCATCGACCGACAAAAGAAAAAATTCGGAGTCATGCCCCGGAGAGGCAGAAGGCGATAGTCGAGGAAGTGGATAAGCTTCTCAAGGCCGGATTCATTAAGGAAGTCAATTATCCTGATTGGATTTCTAATGTTGTTCTGGTCAAAAAAGCAAACGGCAAGTGGAGGATGTGCATAGACTTCAAAAAGCTGAATAAGGTTTGTCCAAAGGACAGCTACCCCCTCCCCAGAATCGACCAACTGGTGGACGCGACCTCAGGCCATGAGCTCCTCACCTTTATGGACGCGTTCTCCGGCTATAATCAAATTAGAATGGCATCTGAAGATGAAGAAAAGACAGCTTTCATCACTAATCGCGGCCTTTACTGTTACAGGGTCTGCCTTTCGGCCTCAAGAATGCGGGCGCAACCTACCAACGGTTGGTGAACAAAATCTTCAAAGAATAGATCGGCCGAAACATGGAGGTCTACATGGACGATATGCTCGTAAAAAGCAAGTCTTCCAGGAATCATGTCGCCGACCTCGAAGAGACCTTTGACGCCCTCCGAAAGTATAGAATGAAGCTGAACCCAACTAAATATGCTTTCGGAGTAATCTCAGGAAAGTTCCTGGGCTTCATGGTATTAGGGCACGGGATTGAGGCCAATCTAGAAAAAATTCGTGCCATCCAGGAGATGACCGCCCCAAAGTCGATCAAAGAGGTCCAGCGCCTCACAGGGAGGATAGCGGCTCTTAATCACTTCGTCGCGAGGTCGGCCGAACGGTGCTTGCCCTTCTTTCAAACCCTCAAGTAGCCAAAGAACTTCTGTTGGACCCCTAAGTGCCAACAGGCGTTCGAGGAGTTAAGAAGCTACCTTAGCTCACCCCTGCTGTTGGCCAAGCCTGAACTTGGGGAGGAACTATTTTTATACCTAGCGGTCTCCCCCATGGCCCTCACGGCCGTCCTTGTCAAAGAAGAAGCGAAAGTCCAGCGACCAGTCTACTACATTAGCCGCGCACTGAGGGACGCCGAGACCAGGTACACCAAATTAGAAAAACTGACCTACGCCCTGTTGATTGCAGCTCGGAGGCTCCGACCCTACTTTCAAGGGCACACCGTGACGTTACTCACCGATCAACTGATCAAGGCGGTTTTACACCGGGCTGACACCTCCGGAAGAATGGCAAAATGGGCAATCGAGCTCACAAAATTCGACATCAACTACAGATCTAGACCAGCAGTAAAGGCCCAAATACTGGCAGATTTCATGGTAGAGTGCACCATCCCAGAGGAGGTCGAACTTGAGCAAAGCAAAGTTGACGACCTGAAGTCTCAACCGAACTCCCCCAACGAAGAGGCCAATCCCTTCGATCACTTTTGGACCCTCTATGTGGATGGATCTTCCAACATGTCGGGCGCAGGTGCAGGCCTGATCTTGGTCAGTCCAGAGGGAGTCGTAGCGGAGTACGCTCTGCATTTCGAGTTCCCCGCAACAAACAATGGAGCGGAATATGAAGCCCTGATCGCAGGACTAAGGATCGTCAGAGAGCTGGGAATAAGTCAGCTCCGGGTGCACAGTGACTCTCAACTGGTGGTGGGGCAAGTCAGCGGGAGTTATGAAGCGCGGGAGGACAGTATGTCCAGATACCTTGAGAAGGTAAAGGAGCTCACCCCCGCCTTCAGCAGCTTCAATATTAGACAGATTTCCAGACTGGAGAATACTAGGGCCGATCTTTTCTCCAAGCTGGCGACATCTGCTCCGGCCGAATTGCCCAGAGGCATCCTCTTCGAAGTTCTAAAACACCCGAGTACAGAAGAATCACGGCCCGTAATGGAGATCGACCACGAGCCCAGCTGGGTCGACCCGTTGATAACCTATCTCAAAGATGGGGTTCTCCCCCAGGATGCGAAGGAGGCTCGGAAGCTTCGAAATCAAGCCTCCCGGTACATCCTTTATGAGGGCAAGTTGTACAAAAGATCATACTCCTTGCCCCTCTTGAAATGTCTCCGGCCCTCAGAAGCTGACTACGCCTTGTGGGAAGTACATGAGGGGATTTGCGAAAATCATTTGGGGGCTAGATCTTTATCCCACAAGCTGCTCCGCCAGGGATATTACTGGCCAACGATGCATCGTGATTCGATTGAATATGTCAAAAAGTGTGATCGATGCCAGAGATACGCCAACATCCAGAGACAGCCCACCACCGAACTCACACCCTTGAGTGCCCCATGGCCTTTTGCACAATGGGGGATGGATATCCTTGGCCCTTTTCCCATGGCATCTGGGCAAAGGAAGTTCCTCCTCGTAGCGATCGACTACTTCACCAAATGGGTTGAAGCCGAACCACTAGCAAAAATCACGGAAGCGAAAGTTCAAGATTTCATCTAGAAATTAATCGTGTGTAGGTTCAGTCTGCCTAGAACCCTAATCATCGATAACGGACGACAATTTGCGGGAGCGAAATTCGTCGAATTCTGTGAAGATTTAAACATCTCCCATAATTTCACATCAGTAGCCCATCCCCAGGCGAACGGCGAAGCTGAGGTGACCAACAGAACCCTTTTGCAGGGGATTAAGACAAGGCTCGAAAAAGCGAAGGAAACTTGGGCGGACGAACTTTATCATGTGTTGTGGGCGTATCGAACTACTCAGAGGCTACCCACGGGGGAGATCCCTTTCGCTTTAGCCTTCGGTACGGAAGCCGTCATCCCCATCGAGCTCAAACTCCCGTCAGCACGAGTCGTGGCGTTCGACGAACATCAAAGTTCGCAAGGTCTTAGAGCCAACCTCGACCTACTGGAAGAAAGATGGAAGAAAGATGGCAGCCTACAGACAGAATGTTGCTCGATATTACAACGCCCGGATTAAGAACAAAGCCTTTAAAGCGGGAGATCTAGTACTTCGACGAGCCGCTGTCTCGCAACCTCAGGACCGAGGGAAACTCGCCCCAAACTGGGAGGGACCGTATGAAGTCAAAAAAATAGTCCGGCCCGAAACTTATTATCTTAAGGAACTCGGAGGAGCCGACCTCCCGCGACCGTGGAGCTCAGAAAACTTGCGGATGTACTACCAGTAATTTCATTTTAATTGAAAATCACATACCTATATGTCCTTGGACAATGCAAACAAACTGTATCAAAAACGAAAGGGAAACCTTATGCCGACAAGGTCGAAGGCCCGGTTCCATTTAGACCAGATGGGGGGAGAGGCCCTACAACGTCCATATGCGCCCCCACAGCCATGTCAGGAACAGGAGGAGAACCTCGTCCTGACATGAGCAAAGTCGAAGGTCCGGTTCCATTTAGACCGGATGGGGGGAGAGTCCCTACAATGCCCATATGCGCCCCCACAGCCATGTCAGGAACAGGAGGAGAACCTCATCCTGACATGAGCAAAGTCGAAGGCCCGATTCCATTTAGACCGGATGGGGGGAGAGGCCCTACAACGCCCATATGCGCCCCCACAGCCATGTCAAAAATAGGAGGAGAACCTCGTCCTGACATGAGCAAAGTCGAAGGCCCGATTCCATTTAGACCGGATGGGGGGAGAGGCCCTACAACGCCCATATGCACCCCCACAGCCATGTCAGGAACAGGAGGAGAACCTCATCTCAAAGGCCCGGTTCCATTTAGACCGGATGGGGGGAGAGGCCCTACAACGCCCATATGCGCCCCCACAGCCATGTCAGGAACAGGAGGAGAACCTCGTCCTGACATGAGCAAAGTCGAAGGCCCAGTTCTATTTAGACCGGATGGGGGGAGAGGCCCTACAACGCCCATATGCGCCCCCACAGCCGTGTCAGGAATAGGAGGAGAATCTCGTCCTGACATGAGCAAAGTCAAAGGCCCGATTCTGTTAGATCGAATAGGGGGAAAGGCCTTACAGTGCCCTAACGCGCCCCCACAACCGGGCCGGGAACGGGAGGAGAACCTCGCCCTGGCTCGAGCAAAGGGGAAGACTCCACCCGGACTCCTACGGGAGCCGGGCTTCGTCCACGACACCGCGGAAGACTCCACCCGGACTCCTACAGGAGCCAGGCTTCGTTCACGACACCGCGGAAGACTCCACCCAGACTCCTACGGGAGCCAGGCTTCGTCCACGACACCGCGGAAGACTCCACCCAGACTCCTACGGGAGCCGGGCTTCATCCACGACACCGCGGAAGACTCCACCCGGACTCCTACGGGAGCCGGGCTTCGTCCACGACACCGCGGAAGACTCCACCCGGACTTCTACGGGAGCCGGGCTTCATCCTCGATGCCAAGAAAGATGCCGCCCGGACTCCTACGGGAGCCGGGCTCTGCCCACGACCCCAATCATAGGAGGGTTCCGTCCGGGCTCCCATGGGAGCCGAACTTTGCCTTGACTTCAGCGGAGAAAGATTCTGAGTGAAAAGGAAAAAGGAAGGCAACGGATCAGGACAGCTACGATTGGAAAATGGACTGCGGTCGAGGTACAGAAAACTCTGTCACCGCAAGGACTGGGGCTCCCATCGGGAGTCCCAGCTCTTGGGAAAGTTTTTGACACAAAATAGGATGACTTACTTAGGGTGGCAGAAGCTCGGACCTTCGAATTCAAGCCCTGGAGGGACCCTAGGCCCGAATGGCCCCAAGCGAGCCTACAGCCATTGACGGAATAAAAGAGGTCGTCGATGACCTTAGGACGATGCGAAAAAGAAAAGAAGAAAAGGAGGAAGAGAGAGAAGAAAGAAGAATAAAGAAGTTCGACGGACGACTATTCGATGCAAGATGCAGGCGAGATAACAAAATCTCCTCTTCATTTTTCAACCAACAAGGTATACGTTACAAGACCTGGTGGGCCAAAAAAAAAAAAAAATAAATAAATACATCATCGACGACATCGAGAACACGGTTTGGAAAGGATACGCCAGAAGCCGCTTCAAGCTGCAAACTTCTCTTCCCATTTCGTGTTCAGTGCGTGTGGCGGGCCTATCGGCTTTCATCCCGCCTTGCTTCGCCCCACCTCCGAAGTCCCAACCTCAGGGGGAAAAGGATGGGATAGATTCCCGGGGGTGGTATGCGGCGATGAAGACCTGTTTCAAGAAGAACCGAGTCACCCTGGGGCCAACGGTGGCGCCAGAAATATGCGTCATCACCAAATACTCCGTGGTAGCCACCATCCAGAAAGCTCCGGCAAGGTTGGCATGCACTACTTCCACCACCCCCGCAACAAGTTTTACTGCCCCACCGTCGACGTCGACCACTTCTGGTCCCTCGGCCCCGACGGCATCAAGGATCCCGCCACAGCTTGTGACGACAGCTCTGCCCTCTTGACCGGTATCACCTTGCCTTGCTACTCCGAAATTTTCGGGCAGAATACCTTTACCGGTGGCCCCCATTATTAAACCCCTGTTGTTGAAAAAATTCTTCCTTGAGCCCCCTTTGAGACGACAGGGATCCTCAGCGGCCACTTGATGATCGGAGATCTCACCGGCCGCTGTTCTCCTCCTCGCCTTCCTCCAAGCCCTAGACATCCCTTCGAGGATGGCCTCCGGGGTGGAGGACATGACGTGGGAATCTCTTAGAGAAGAATCGAGGAGATGAAGACGGCAAGGACTAGTGCAGAGGAAGTGGCTGAGTAGCTAGGCTCTCAGATGGAAGAAAGGTGCCGTCCTCCCGAAGGAAGAGCGGGGGGTTTAAAAAGCCAACGGATCTTAGCGCAGTTATGGCGGTGGGCGTCCCTAGGCCAACTGGTGCGTGCCACATGTCCCGCGTGTCCCACTCGCCGCTATCGAGGATTGACTGTCCGCAAATTTTCGTAACGCGACGCTTGGGATCACGTTTCGACGGGAGTTCCGAAAAGACTCTTCAGGTCGCCTTAACCGAAAAAAGGGCTCTGACGTGCGCACATTAAATGCCAACATATCCGAGGACGGTTATGCGCAGGATTCGAGGGGATAACTTCGGCCATCCCTCTATACTTCCTCCATTCGAACTTCAAACTCGGAAGTAGGGGGACTGGTGTTGGGTACAAAATACCCACGGTCGAAGTTCTCGGCAGGATCAACCGCAAGTCGACTCCGCCCGGACTCCTACAGGAGTCGGGCTCCGTCCTCAACATTAGCTGCCGGTAAGCCTTGTCCGGACTCCTACGGGAGCCGGACTTCGCCTTTAACTTTAATTGCAGGAAGACTCCGCCCGGACTCCTACGGGAGCCGGGCTTCATCCTCGACTCCAACGGCTACAGACAAACTTCGTCCGGACTCCTACGGGAGCCGGACTCCGCCCATAACTTCAACCGCAAGTAGACTCCGCCTGGACTCCTACGGGAGCCGAGCTCCGTCCTCAACATTAGCTGCCGGTAAGCCTTGTCCGGACTCCTACGGGAGCCGGACTTCGCCTTTAACTTTAATTGCAGGAAGACTCCGCCTGAACTCCTACGGGAGCCGGGCTTCATCCTCGACTCCAACGGCTACAGACAAACTTCGTCCGGACTCCTACGGGAGCCGGACTCCGCCAACAACTTCAACCGCAAGTAGACTCCACCCAGACTCCTACGGGAGCCGGGCTCCGTCCTCAACATTAGCTGCCGGTAAGCCTTGTCCGGACTCCTATGGGAGCCGGACTCCGCCTTTAACTTTAATTGCAGGAAGACTCCACCTGAACTCCTACGGGAGTCGGGCTTCATCCTCGACTCCAACGACTACAGACAAACTTCGTCCGGACTCCTACGGGAGTCGGACTCCGCCAACAACTTCAACCGCAAGTAGACTCCGCCCGGACTCCTACGGGAGTCGGGCTCCGTCCTCAACATTAGCTGCCGGTAAGCCTTGTCCGGACTCCTATGGGAGCCGGACTTCGCCTTCAACTTTAATTGCAGGAAGACTCCGCCCGAACTCCTACGGGAGCCGGGCTTCATCCTCGACTCTAACAGCTACAGACAAACTTCGTCCGGACTCCTACGGAAGCCAGACTCTGCCAACAACTTCAACCGCAAGTAGACTCCACCCGGACTCCTACGGGAGTCGGGCTCCGTCCTCAACATTAGCTGCTGGTAAGCCTTGTCCGGACTCCTACGGGAGCCGGACTCTGCCTTTAACTTTAATTGCAAGAAGACTCCGTCCGGACTCCTACGGGAGCCGGGCTTCATCCTCGACTCCAACGGCTACGGACAAACTTTGTCCGGACTCCTACGGGAGCCGGACTCCGCCAATAACTTCAACCGCAAGTAGACTCCGCTCGGACTCCTACGGGAGCCGGGCTCCGTCCTCAACATTAGCTGCCGGTAAGCCTTGTCCGAACTCCTACGGGAGCCGGACTTCACCTTTAACTTTAATTGCAGGAAGACTCCGCCCGAACTCCTACGGGAGTCGGGCTTCATCCTTGACTCCAACGGCTACAGACAAACTTCGTCCAGACTCCTACGGGAGCCGGACTCCGCCAACAACTTCAACCGCAAGTAGACTCCACCCGGACTCCTACGGGAGTCGGGCTCCGTCCTCAACATTAGCTGCCGGTAAGCCTTGTCCGGACTCCTACGGGAGCCGAACTCCGCCTTTAACTTTAATTGCAGGAAGACTCCGCCTGGACTCCTACGGGAGCCGGGCTTCATCCTCGACTCCAACGGCTACGGACAAACTTTGTCCGGACTCCTACGGGAGCCGGACTTCGCCAACAACTTCAACCGCAAGTAGACTCCGCCCGGACTCCTATGGGAGTCGGGCTCCGTCCTCAACATTAGCTGCCGGTAAGCCTTGTCCGGACTCCTACGGGAGCCGGACTTCGCCTTTAACTTTAATTGCAGGAAGACTCCGCCCGAACTCCTACGGGAGCCGGGCTTCATCCTCGACTCCAACGGCTACAGACAAACTTCGTCCGGACTCCTACGGGAGCCGGACTCCGCCAACAACTTCAACCGCAAGTAGACTCCGCCTGGACTCCTACGGGAGCCGGGCTCCGTCCTCAACATTAGCTGCCGGTAAGCCTTGTCCGGACTCCTACGGGAGCCGGACTTCGCCTTTAACTTTAATTGCAGGAAGACTCCGCCCGGACTCCTACGGGAGTCGGGCTTCATCCTCGACTCCAACGGCTACAGACAAACTTCGTCCGGACTCCTACGGGAGTCGGACTCCGCCAACAACTTCAACCGCAAGTAGACTCCGTCCGGACTCCTAAGGGAGCCGGGCTCCGTCCTCAACATTAGCTGCCGGTAAGCCTTGTCCGGACTTCTACGGGAGCTGGACTTCGCCTTTAACTTTAATTGTAGGAAGACTTCGCTCGGACTCCTATGGGAGCCGGGCTTTATCCTCGACTCCAACGGCTACGGACAAACTTCGTCCGGACTCCTACGGGAGCCGGACTCCGCCAACAACTTCAACCGCAAGTAGACTCCGCCCGGACTCTTACGGGAGCCGGGCTCCATCCTCAACATTAGCTGTCGGTAAGCCTTGTCCGGACTCCTACGGAAGCCAGACTCCGTCTTCTATTCCGACTGCGGGAAGACCTCACCCAAACTCCTACGGACACCGGACCTCGCTACCGACTCCAACCGAACTTCGACCGACAAGTCTGGACCACCTGGCAGGCCACAGTAACGGACAACGCTGCTCCATTCCCTGCGACGGACCCTACGCAACTCCATTACTCCCTGATAGGCCATATTAACGGCCACGATTCTGCTCCACTCCCCACGGCGGATCCTGTGCGATCCCACCACTCCATGACGAGTCACGACAGCGAACGTCGCTCCACTCCCTGTAACTGACTCCACGTGGCACACCCCGGTGATAGCCACGGGTCCACTCCACTACTCTTCGCAGCAAACTCCGTCTAACCCTGGGCAGCCCACTGCCAGACGGTTACAGATTCGCTGTCAGGCTACTGCCCCCTCCGCCTATAAAAGGGGGCTCCAGATATGTTATTCTATAAGCTCTCATCTTTTATCTGAAAATTCTGCTAAATTCTCTGTTCGAGCACTCCATTTTTGTTGAGGCAGAGAACTGACTTGAGCGTCGGAGGGTCTTGCCGGAGCAACCCCACCTCCGGTTTAGACTTCCTTTGCAGGTCCCGACGGCGACCGTGACTTCCCCGACTCCAGCTTCTCCGACGCAAGCGGATTTTTGCACCAACAGTTAGGATTGGGTTCAAAAATTAGTTAAAATTTGATCAAGATTTTGAATCCTATTTGGAATAAGACTAAACCCAAACCAACCTATGTGATATTTAATCTCCATGCCACAATCTTTTCACCGTGAGAAATCCTCATGCCCCATGAAGAAGTGCCACGCCCTCTCCTCTCTTTCTTCCATGAAAAAGGAGGCATCCCTCCCTTCTTCTTGTCGTCCAAAAATAAGGAGGGGGCATCCAACTCTTGTCACCCAAAAATAAGGAGGGGGCATCCAAGAGTTGGACGCCCCAACATCCCTCACACCAACATCCTCTTTCTCCTCTTCTTGTTAGAGATTTTTATGAAGCTTTGCTTACTAATTTTTGGACATCAAAAAGAAGCTTCTCTGTTAGTTATACAACAGAAAATTAGAGAAGAAAAGTTCTTTCCAAAGAGAGAAAGATCAAGGAAGAAGAAGGATCTTCTTTTTTATGCGCAGCCTTGAAGAAGGAGGAGTTCTTCTTTCAGATTTTTTTTTATTTTTTTCTAAGATAAAAATTAGATTAGATCTAATTTTTAATATAAGAATTTAGAGAAAAAATACTAAAAAAATTTGATTGGATGTTTGGGGTTTTCTAGAGTTCTAGATCAAGGAAGAAGATGGGTCTTCTTTCTTGTGCGCAACCTTGAAGAAGAAGTTCTTCTTTCAAATTTTTTTCTATTTTTTTTTAAGATAAAAATTAGATTAGATTTAATTTTTAATATAAAAATTTTTAAAAAATATAAAAAAAATTTGGTTGGACATTTGGAACTTCCTGGAGTTCTAGATCAAGGAGAAAAAGAGAAAAGAAGAGAGAAGAATGGTTCTTTTCTTGGGTCTCTCTTTTGGATTCTTTTAGGGCTTAAGATCTCCTATGATTTTTAGCATAAAAAATTAAATTAGATCTGATTTTTGTCATAAAAAATTAGAGAAAAAAAATCTTCTTAAGGGTGTGAAAGGAAGAGAGAAAGGTTCTTTCTTATACGTGAAAAATTGAGAAGAAAGGGTTCTTCTCTTGATCTCCATTGTAGAGATCTGATACATGGATTCAAAAAAAAAAGAAGAGGATCTCTTTATTCTTTATCTTCATCATATTTCTCTTAGATCAGCCAAAGGATGGTGTCTTCACGAGCTAGCACTCTCGAAGAGATCGATCAGTACAAGGACTTCGTGTGGATGCATGTGCAGCTATCAAGCATCATGAAGAACTATCTATCATGAATTTTAGATGTAGTGATCTGCTATCCATGCTCAGATATAAAGTTTTAAATTTAATTATTATTTATATATGATCTAAATATAAATTAGATATATTCTATACTTGCTGAATTTTAGATTTCAGATGTGTATACATGCATATTAGTTTATGTCATAGATCCTATATGGTGATTTTAGATTTGACCTATGCATGTATTGTAGATTAAATTATTTAATTTATGTATGTTCTGTTGTAAATTTTTGAAAATGCATGCACATCACCCACCACACATTCCTTCAAATTGTATCAGAGCCAAGTTTATTATGACATGAATATATATGCATGTAAAGTTGAAATCTAGATTTAGCAGTATATGAGATATGTTATGATCTGATTTTAGGTATGATCTAATACAAAATCAGATCTAATACAATTTAGATTTGATTTAAATTTTTGCATATATAATATGCGAATTAGATTAGATGTTTTGAATAGCAAAGTACTCGGATTGGATAATCATCAGGCCGTCCGATCATAGAAGCAAGTAGGATTACATGACCCTCTCTTTCCATTCAATAGGGTGCTCTTCATGGTGTGTAGGGGTGCCACTGTGAGGTCCCATGAAGAAGAAAGTGAAAGGAGAAAACTTACTTTTCTGCAAAACTCTAGATGTTGAAATCCTAGGATTTATTGTATATGATACAAAGCATGAATTGTATGGAAAGTAAAACATCTAATCTATATGATTAAAATTATTTTAATTATGAAAATAAAATTTAGAATCATAAAATATTTAGACATAATTTAAAGTTTGTTATGATTAATTTTATTTTAGTTTATGCAAAAATTTTCAGATCTGAAACTATGTGATATCTATTGGCATACCAATTGAACCGATTAGTTTTGAACTGAGTTAACCCAGTTCCCTGCTTTAATCAATTCAGTGTTGACTGACTCGATCTAGTTGTCTCAGGTTAAACATTAATGATTACTGTTCATGATCAGTTAGTCGATCAAGTATCAGACTTAGTCGACTCACTGAAGTGAGCCAACTCAATTCAGGGGTGAGCTGATCTAGTTTTCAGACCAGAAAAATTTTACATAAAATTGATGTAAAATTATTTTATAAAATTAAAATTATTTTAATTAATAACCTTAACTCATGTTAATGTTATATTTAATTAAAAATTTAAAAATATATTTTAGATCTAGAATTGTGATTAAAGATCTAATGATATTGCATAAAATATGGGGTATGGGTTAGTTCAAATCAGATCCTTTCAATTGGATTAGACCTAAGGTTAGAATCAAAGACTTAATGGATTAGAAAGAGCAGTTGATCCAATCTAACCAATAGTTGATTTAGATTAGATCAAAGATACTCCAAATTAAAAAAAAAATAATTGTAATTGATCGAGTCTATATCTTTGATCAAACCAAATAGACTTTGATTGATGCTCAAAGGTTGAGCCTGAGTCATTAAGCTGATTAGATCGTTAGGTGACTCAGTTGACTCATGTTGTTAAGGTTAATTAGTATGACTGATTTAGGTGCTCTGGACCGACTTGTCTTTAATCTTTCTCATGACTTGATAAAGTCAGTGGGAGGATCTACGACATGTCAGTTAGACCCACTAGTCACTAGTCCTTTTCATGACTCGATGAAGTCAGTGGAAAGATTTATGACTTGTAGGTCGATTAATATTTTATAAAATAAATTAACCAAATCTTCTAAATTATTAGGTCTATAAATGAGCTAGTTATGGGGATAACTAGATCATAGCCTCCCATTAAGGTATGTGATAATGAGTCCAATATTCCAAATAGGTATTGAAAGCACCACATATCTGGTGTCTATTACGTATTAGAATTATCATACATTATATGACCATCTTGTTGTACTTTTAGATCAATGCTCAGGTTGGTCGAGCCACACTTGGGCCTGGACATCCGTTTGTTGGATTCACTTGATGTTGTCATGTTAATGGTTGGACCTAACCAGAATTTTCAGTGGAGGCGCCACACGCCTGCTGAAGGGATACCTGGGGCAAAATCTGATTGCTAGAAATTATTTGGAGAAATAATTGGTTATGAACCTATCCATGGATGCACTAAAATTGGTCAAGCCACACTCGGACCTGAATGCAGTCTATGTGGAACCTATCATAGATGCACTAGAGTTGGTCGAGCTACACTCAGGTCTGAATGCAGTCTGTGTGGATTCTAGCACCCACTAAGAAATTAAAGTAATTTCTCAGATTAGAGGTAGAGGCTACCAATTTGTATAAAATAGTGAAAGAATCTTTAGACTAAAGTCCAAATTTTTAGGCTTAAAATAGTTTATATACTAATAGGTCAATTATTTTCTTTTTAGAAATGGGTAGAATATTATCGCTCTGTTCATTGTTAGACAGTAAAAATATTATCAGACCTAACTTCGATAGTCAGTATCAGAAGTTGAGTATAATTTTTGGGCAAATTGATCAAGAAGTCTTAGGTTAACCTAAACAGACTTAAAAGAGAAATCAGCAAATGGTTGCTAGTCAAGATGTTATGTGATAATTTTTTAAAGTTTCTCTGTTGGTAATACTACTATCTGGATATAAGATACCGATAGTGTAAGTCATATTTGCAAATAGTTGCAAAAGACTTCAGGATAGTAGAAGATTTGAAAATGGCAAGAGACTCCTAAATGTAAGAGATGGAAGTCTGTTCCAGTCGTAACATTAGGAATCATCGAACTTGTTTTCAACTCTAAAGATGTCATTTTAAGTGATTATCACTATTGTCCAATCTTATTGATGGTGTCAATAAGCATGATTATTGTGATATCATTGTGAATGATACTACAATAATATGTGGACCATTGAAAATGATATAAACTCAATACCATAATCTGCTAGTGTAAAGTACACATCTAACTAGCACCTTAGATTAGACAATATCATTGAAGCCTACTTTTGGTATAGTTGACTTATTCATCTTTTATTGGAAAGGGTGAATGAGCCAATAATGTTCTGATTTTGATACATATTGATGTATTTGCACTCATAAACTTAAGTATCAGAAGAGAGCTTTACTACTTCATTAAAATCTCTGATGACCTCTCTTAACATGGGTGTATTTTGCTTATGAAGCATAAATCTGAGTCGATTGAAATGTTTAAACAATTCTATAATAAGGTAAAAAATAAACTACAAAGAGTATTATAACTTATCAGTTAGACTGATGAAGTGAATACATTTACAGTAAATTTTGACATGTCTTAGAGAAAATTAGATTCTCTCTTAATGGATCTCTTCTGGGATATCACTATTTATAAAGGATGTCTGAAAAGAGGAATTGAACCTTGTTAGATGTTTGATCCACTGTGGGGTTTGCTGGTCTGCCTGAGGTTATGTTTTAGAGACTACTTGATATGTGCTCGAGAATATTTTGAGCAAATCGGTCACCAAAACTCTATGTGGGATATGAACTTGGGTAATTCAATACTCTCTCACCTTAGGGTCTGGGGTGTCAAACTTATATGAAATATTCACAAAATGACTAACTTGGATCTTGGTCTGATAAATATTATATTAAGGATATTTTTTCTACCTTCCTGATGGACATGATATGTTCATGAATCTTAAGACATTCTTTTTGGAAAAGAAGTTCTTTAGTAAAGAAACTGATGCCGTTAAGAGTAAGCTTGGTGAAGCTTGATAGGTAGAGGAACAGACTATGACACAAACTAACAGAATCGGAGCTGATTAGATCAAATTCAGAGCCCGATGTAAAAGCATCCTTGAGTAGATACAGTAGAGTACTGTTGGAAAATATGTCCCAAAAGCCAATTGTCAGCCTGTTGACGGTTGAGAAATCTTGTATTGTAATTGATTTGTTAATAAATAAAATATATTTTTGGTATTTTCATCATAAGTTTTCATCTTCTAATGAACTCATTTGTTATGATGAAGTCCTTAAGACTATTTAGGTTCGATAAAGAGAGGATTTATCGATTAGTCCTTAAAACTGTTCACAACCAAATGATAGGCTGTTAATAAGGATGACAGCTTCTATCAAGCATAGGTCGTTGTAGGCCATATGGGATGATTGTCCTCTTAACCAAGGAGTGTGGAGATACTGGTATGGCATACAGGTGAGATACAAGGGTACATCATCATTTAATGTGACCAACTCTAAAGCATTTTGCTATCGAGAATGTCTCTGATGGGATATAGGTATAAGTGTCCCTTAGACCTGAGATCGCCTCAGTGACTTGCAAGCAACTCATTGTGCTTTGATACTGGACTAACTAAATTTTTAATTCAGTGACAGAAGGCTTCTGGGCACGATCAAGTACTTGCGAAGTCAGAGTGTGATCAAGATGGGATTGACCACTCCAAGAGTTGGAGAAGAATGAGTAGCTGTATTTCAATTTAGCAAAACTTTGATCAGGATAATCCATCAGATGGATTTGATATTTTGAAATACAATATGGACAATCTGATCAGAGTTGACAGTTGAACTCTGAGGTGTCCTATGAGTATTTTGGTCAAGGGGATGAATTATATGAAAATTATATCCGCATGGGTTCTAAGGATGTTGTTCTACACATTCGACCTATCCGACCGTTGGGTACCATTGCTAGATGGTCACTTCGATTGGTATAGAAATTTATTTCTATACTACCAGCTTAAGTTTGGACCTATGAGGTCACACACATTAGAGTTCATGATCCGATCGGATGGTTGATCAACGATTAAGAATCGTTCTAGGGTTAAACGATCAATACGATTGACATTTAACCTAGTACAAGTATTGCAGGAGGATCGATTAGTAATTTGATTACTAATTGACTTAATTTGATTAAGTCAATAGGTTGAGATTAAGTCTAATTGAATATAATTTAATTAGATTTGGTTTGGGCTTGATTGGATCAAGTCCAATTGGTTTATTGGATAAGCCAAGTGCAAGAAAAAACTAGTCCTAGTTCAATTAGGACTTGGGTCAATCTAATTTCTAATTCGATTAAAAAATTAAATTAAATTTAAATATAATTTAATTTAATTAAATTAAATTTTTAATTAGATTAAGACTTATTTTAATTGGGTTGATTTGGTTTTGGTTTGATTTGGTTTGAGAAACCAAATTTGAACAAGTCATAGATTGAATCCTACTAAGACTAGGATTCCATCTTGCGCCACCTTAGCCCCCCATGCCCACTCTCTCTTATTTTGTGTGACAAAACTTTCTCTCCCAGGCCTTCATGTACACCCAAAGCTTTCCTCTCTTTCTCTCTTACATGGAATGTGGTTGTGGACCAAGTCAAAGTAGGAATTTGTTTGGATTTCAAATTCTATGAGATAGAATTTTAGAAAATCAAAACTCTTTCCTTACGCCACTGATTTTATTCAATTTTTTTTAAGATTTTCATGACTTTTATGGCACATATTGTGTGCCATTTGCTAGTGGTCTATGGTAAAAAAAGGAGGGAGAGCCCAAGAGTTGGGCACCCCTTGTCTTGCCCTATTTGGATTTTCCTTGACTAGGTATTTGACCTAGACAAGAATTCTTTATATCTCTTTATTTAAGAGGATTTGTTTTTGAAATTCTTGTGGATTATAGAGCATTGAGATACCTTTAGGGTGTGTGAAAATTAGAGAGAAAGAGTGTTGGGCTATGGAGATATAATAGACACAAAACCAAGTGTCTGGGTTAGAGCAAAGAGAAGAAGAAGAGGGTCTTCTTCTAGGGTTGCTGATTCACCTCTTCTCTTCCTCCATCTGTGAGTTTTCTGAGAGTGTCTCATATCTAAAACTTCTTCTTCTACTTCTCATCTTTGGAAGAGTCCAAATTAAGAAAAAGAAGGCATCTGTTCGATCATCGAAGAAGGATCAGCACAGTACTAGTATACTGTGCTGATTTCCTGGACCAAGACTTCTGATCGTAATTCGTGGGCTCGTATGGATGACTCCTAAAGGTCGGACATGTGTACGGCTTGCAATATCATCCTCAAGTTTGGATCAGTAAAGTTAGAACGTCTAACTTGCAAGGAAATAGATCTGATCTATTATATTTTACAAACATATATTTTACATACATTAAATGTAGTATAGACTAGTTGTACCATTTTCAACACTAAAATACGGGATGGTGCCTTTGTCACTGATCACGTATTGTACATGATCAAACTGATGGAGCATTTGAGCAAGCTCGACTTTTTCTTGCATGAGCAGCTTGGGAAAAATGCAATACAGAACTCGCTGCCCAAGTCTTATCTCCCATTCCTCACTCATTATAGAATGACAAAGCATGAAGTAAACTACCACGGGTTACTGGAATTGCTTCAAAACTTTGAGAAGGATCACCAACTCCACAAGAAGTCGGTGAACTTAGTGGGAGGTTCATCTTCTGGTTCTTGACCCTTTAAGAAAGGAAAGAAGAACAAGAAGAAGAATGTGAAGAAGGTGCAAGTTCAGGTTGGAACATTAGTACTGGGCCAGACTAGAAAGATCAAGCTCGATAAGAGTCAAACTGAATGCTTCTTTTGCAAGTAGCTGGGGCACTGGAAGAGGAACTATCCTCAGTACGTTGCCTCCCTAGACCCGAACAGACAGAGAAAGAAGCAAGCTATTGCTGGGCAAGGTATTTATATGATAACTCCTTGTAATTTCTCTATTTATGATATAACTGATTGGGTATTGGATACCGGTAGCCATTACCATATTTATAATTTGTTGCAGGGGTTACAGGTCAGTAGGAGATTTGAGCAAGGCGAGAGGTTCCTGAACGTTGAAGATGGAAGATCAGTTCCAATTCTAGCATTAGGAATCTTGAAACTTGTATTTGAGTCCCATACCGTTGTTCTTAATGATTGTCATTTTTGTCACAATTTCTTTTTAAATATTATTTCTGTAGGTCTTCTGGCCAAAAATGATTATAAAATTTCAATAAAGAAACAAGTTTGTAATATCATTATGAATGGTGTTACTATTTTTTGTGGACATTTGAACAATAGTGTGTATATGTTATCACAACCTGTTAACATAGTCTATTCTACTGGCAAGCATCCTAGATTAGATAGTGTATCAGATATCTACTTATGGCACTGTAGGCTAGGTCATATAAACAAGAACAGGATAAATAGGTTGACTCAAGAGGAAATCTTCGAAGTCAGTGATTGTGAATCACTTCCAACCTGTGAGTCCTGTCTTCTTGGTAAAATGACCAAGTCAACTGTTACTGAAAAAGGTGAGAGAGCTACTGAGCTCTTGGGCCTAGTACATACTGATATATGCAAGCCCATGAGCACAAGTGCTAGAGGTGGATATTTCTACTTCATCACTTTCACGGATGATCTATCCAGATATAGTTATGTCTATCTGATGAAACATAAGTCAGATTCATTTGAAATGTTCAAATAATTCCGAAGTGAAGTAGAAAAACAAACTGGGAAGAGTATTAAAACTCTTCAGTCTGATCGAGGAGGGGAATACCTTTCTGGTCAGTTTTTCACATATCTAGGAGAGAATGAGATTCTCTCCTAATGGACTCCTTCAGAAACACTACAGCATAATGGTGTGTCTGAAAGAAAAAATCAGACTCTATTAGACATGATCCGATCCATGATGGATTTTGCCAGCTTGCCGATATCCTTCTGGAGATATGCACTCGAATCGACTTGTTATCTGTTAATTAGGGTTCCAAGTAAGTCTGTAATTAAGACTCCATATGAGATATGGACAGGACGTAAGCCAGCACTTTCACACCTTAGGGTCTGGGGTGCCTGGCCTATGTCAAACGGTTAGTTACAGATAAACTTGGACCTAGGTCTGACAAATGCACATTTATAGGGTACCCCAAAGAGACCAAAGGATATTTTTTCTACAATGCTGATGAACAAAAGGTGTTCGTTAGCCTTAAGGCAACCTTTTTAGAAAAGAAGTTCCTTGGTGAAGGAACTGTTGCCTCTAAAGTTGAACTTGATGAAGTTCAACAGGTAGAAGGACCGACATCAATAGCTAAACCTGAGTCGGATTTGATTAGATCAGATCTGTAGCCCAATGTACCTACACCATTAAGGCGATCCGGTAGAGTACCACGTCAGTCGAACAGATACTATGGTTTATTAGTTCGATATGGTGATCCCATCGAATTCGATTAGAACGATGAGGATCCGATCATCTATATGGATGCAATACAGAGACTTGATTTTGAGAAATGGCTTGAAGCCATGAAATCCGAAATGGAGTCTATAAAGGTCAATGATATATGGACATTGGTTGACCCACCTGAAAGGATTAAACCCATTGGGTGTAAATCGATCTTCAAAAGGAAGAGGGGTGCAGATGGAAAGGTGGAGACCTATAAAGTCCATTTGGTTGCCAAGGTGTATCGTCAACATTATGGTATTGACTATAACGAGGTGTTCTCCCTTGTGGCAATGCACAAATCCATTCGGATAATGCTTGCAATAGCTGTCCATCTGGATTATGAGATCTGATAGATGGATGTAAAGATAGCTTTCCTGAATGGAGAGCTGATCGAAGAGGTGTATATGATACAACCTAAGGGATTTACATCCACAGATGAGTCCAAGATGTGCAAGCTTCAGAGATCTATTTATGGATTGAAGCAAGTTTCTCGGAGTTGGAACATGTATTTTGATAACGTGATCAAAATGTATGGCTTCATTAAGAACGGAGAAGAGCCCTGTATCTATAAATGGGCAAATGATCCAGTTGTGGTATTCCTTGTATTGTACATGGATGACATTCTCTTAATCGAGAATGACATCCCCGCACTACAGAGAATAAAAGTTTGGTTGTCATCGCAGTTTTCCATGAAGGACTTGGGTGAAGCATCCTACATCCTAGGGATGAAGATCTATAGGGATAGATCTAAAAGGATGCTTAGATTATCTCAGTCTACGTACATAGACACTGTGCTGAAGAAGTTCAGCATAGAGAATTTCAAGAAGGGCTATCTACCGATAGGCCATTGAATATCTCTCTCTAAGAATGATTGTCCGACAACTCCTGAAGAGAGAGAGCGTATGAGTAGAGTCGCATATACTTCGATCATGGGATCTATGTATGCCATGACATGTACAAGGCCAGATGTGGCATGCTCACTAGGAGTAGTGAGTAGATACCAATCTGATCCTGAAGAAAACCACTGAAAAATGATTAAAGCCATCCTTAAGTATTTGAGAAATACTAAGGACCAATGGTTGGTTTATGGTGAGTCAGATCTGAAACTTGTGGGGTTCACAGACTCCAGCTTTTAATCTGACCATGATGACAGCAGAAGCATGTCGGGCTATATCTTTACTCTGAATGGTAGAGCTATCTGCTGGAAGAGTTCCAAGCAGCATACTGTGGCAGACTCTGATTGTGAGCTGGAATACATTGCAGCATCGGATGCCGCAAAGGAAGCTGTGTGGCTGAGAAAATTCATCATCGAGCTCGGAGTAGCATCCTCCCTCGATGGTCTGGTCCTGCTCTACTATGACAGCACTGGTGCCATAGCTCAGGCGAAGGAACCCAAAGCACAGCAGCGGATGAAGCACATTTTGCGCCACTTTCATCTGGTTTGGGAGATCGTGGATCGAGATGACGTCGACCTTCAGAAGATCGACAGAAAGGAGAACCTGGCCGACCCCTTCACTAAAGCCCTGGCAATAAAGGAGTTCGACAATCACAAGTCGAAGATGGGTATTAGATACTGTGTCGAGTGGCTTTAGGATAAGTGGGAGTTGTTGAAAATATATCCCAAAAGCCAATCATCAGCTTGTTGACGGTTGAGCAACCTTATATCATAATTGATTTGTTAATAAATAAAATATATTTTTGACAATTTCATCATAAGTTTTCATCTTCTAATAAACTCCGTTGTTGTGATGAAGTCCTTAGGACTATTTAGGTTCGATAAAGAGAGAATTTATTGATTAGTCCTTAAAACTGTTCACGATCAAATGATAGGTTGTTAATAAGGACGATAGTTTCTATCGAGCATAGGTCACTGTTGGCCATATAGGTTGGTTGTCCTCTTAACCAAGGAGTGTGGAGACACTGGTATGGCATATAGGTGAGATGTAAGGGTACATTATCATTGAACATGACCAACTCCAGAGCATTCTGCTGTTGAGAATGTCTCTGATGGGATATAGGTATAAGTATCCCTTAGACCTGAGATCACCTCAGTGACTTGCAAGCAACTCACTGTGCTTTGATACTGGACTAACTGAATTTCTAATTCAGTGATAGAAGGCTTCTGGGCACGATCAAGTACTTGTGAAGTCAGAGTGTGATCAAGATGGGATTGACCACTCCAAGAGTTGGAGAAGAATGAGTCACTGTATTTCAATTTAGCAAAATCTTAATCAGGATAATCCATCAGATGGATTTGATATTTTGAAATACAATATGGACAACTTGATCAGAGTTGACAGTTGAACTCTGAGGTATCCTATGAGCATTTTGGTCAAGGAGATGAATTATATGAAAACTATATCCGCATGGGTTCTAAGGATGTTGTTCTACACATTCGACCTATCCGGTCGTCGGGTACCATTGCTAGATGGTCACTTCGATTGGTATAGAAATTTATTTCTATGTTACTAACTTAGGTTCGGACCTATGAGATCACACACATTAGAGTTCATGATCCGATCGGATGGTTGATCAACGATTAAGAATCGTTCTAGGGTTAAACGATCAATACGATTAACATTTAACCTAGTACAAGTGTTGCAGAAGGATCAATTAGCAATTTGATTACTAATTGACTTAATTTGATTAAGCCAATAGGCTGAGATTAAGTCTAATTGAATATAATTTAATTAGATTTAGTTTGGACTTGATTAGATCAAGTTCAATTGGTTTATTGGATAAGCCAAGTGCAAGAAAAAACTAGTCCTAGTTTAATTAGGACTTGGGACAACCAAATTTCTAATTCGATTAGAAAATTAAATGAGATTTAAATCTAATTTAATCTAATTAAATTAAGTTTTTAATTGGGTTAAGACCTATTTTAATTGAATTGATTTGGTTTTGGTTTGATTTGGTTTGAGAAATCAAATTTGAACAAGTCATAGATTGAATCCTAGTAAGACTAGGATTCCACCTTCCACCACCTTAGCCCCCTATGCCCACTCTCTCTTATTTTGTGCGATAAAACCTTCTCTCTCAAACCTTCACACATGTTCAAAGCTTTCCTCTCTTTCTCTCTTACTTGGAATGTGGTTGTGGACCATGTCAAAGTAGGAATTTGTTTGGATTTCAAATTCTATGAGATAGAATTTTAGGAAACAAAAACTCTTTCTTTATGGTACTGATTTTATCCAATTTTTTTTTGAAATTTTTGTAGCTTTTATGGAATATATTGTGTGTCCTTTTCTGATAGTCCATGGCAGAAAAAGAAGGAAGGGGCATCCAAAAGTTGGGCACCCCTTGTCTTGCCCTGTTTGGATTTTTCTTGACTAGGTATTTGATCTAGACAAGGATTCTTCATATCTATTTATTTAAGATGAATTTATTCTTAAAAATTTCTTAGATTATAGAGCATTGAATTTGTTTGGATTTCAAATTCTATGAGATAGAATTTTAGAAACAAAAGTTCTTTCTTTATGGCACTGATTTTATCTAATTTTTTTTTGAAATTTTTGTAGCTTTTATGAAATATATTGTGTGTCCTTTTCTAATAGTCCATGGCAGAAAAAGAAGGAGGGGGCATCCAAAAGTTGGGCACCCCTTGTCTTGCCCTGTTTGGATTTTTCTTGACTAGGTATTTGATCTAGACAAGGATTCTTCATATCTATTTATTTAAGATGAATTTATTCTTAAAAATTTCATGGATTATAGAGCATTGAAAGAGCTTTGGGGCATGTGAGAATTAAGGAGAAAGAGTCTTGGGGCGTGGAGATATAATAGACACAAAACCAAGTGTCTGGATTAGAGCAAAGAGAAGAAGAAGAGGGTCTTCTTCTAGGGTTGCTGAGTTCACCTCTTTCTTTCCTCCATCTGTGAGTTTTCTGAGAGTGTCTCACATCTAAAACTCTTTCTCCTACTTTTCATCTTTAGAAGAGTCCAAATCAAGAAGAAGGAAGTATCTGATCGACCATCGAAGAAGGATCAGCACAGTACTAGCATACTGTGCTGATTTTCTGGACCAGAACTTCTGATCGTGATTCATGGGCTCGTGTGGATGACTCCTCGAGGTTGGATGCATGTGCGGCTCGCAACATTATCCTCAAGCCTGGATCAGCAAAGTTAGAATGTCTAACTTGCAAGGTAATGATCTGATCTATTATATTTTACATACATTAGATGTAGTAAAGAAATATGTTGATATGATCAACATGTAGTTCTTGCTCTTTATATTTTAATTTTTGATTTAATTCCATATAATAATCATGTAATAGAATCTTAGATCTAGAGATTTTCTAATTTTATAAGATAAATTTTGATTTATTTTAGTCTTCCACTGTCTGATCTTGAAAAAGTTTCAAGATGTAATCCTGAAATCCTAGTTCTGGTTCCTTCAAGTATCGTATCAGTCGAATAGATACTTCAATTTTAGATTCGAGATGGAGATTTGATCTTCCATACGGATGCAATACAGAGACCTAACTTTGAAAAGTGGCTTGGAGCCATTAAATCTAAAATGAAGTCTATGAAGATCAATGATGTATGGACATTCGTTGATTCACCTGAAGGGATAAGACCCATAAGATGTGAGTGGAGTTTAGATGGATTAGAGGCATAGACAGAAAGGTGGAGATCTATTAATTTTATTTGATTGCCAAAGGATTTCATCAAAGTATAATGTTGACTATGATGAGATAGATTCCTTATGGCAATCTTCAAGTCCATTCAGGTTGAATCAAGCTTTGCAGAGTTAGAACATATGTTTTGAACATATGGTTTCGTTAAGAATGAAGCAGAATCTTGTATGTACAAATGGACTATTAATTTTGTAAAAATATTTTTTGTATTATTTAGATGAAATTCTCTTAATCGAGAATGACGTCCCTACATTATAGAGAGTAAAAGCTTGGTTGTCATCTCCATTCTCCATAAAAGTTTGAAAGATTATGAGAACCATCCTTAAGTATTTATAAAATACTAAGGACCAATGGCTTGTTTATGGAGTGTAGGATTTCAGGGTGGGCATGCACAGTGAAAATATAATAGATTTTAAAATTTTAATAAAAAAATTTCAAATATTAAACCCTTAAACTAGCATCTCCTTGATGATTAACAATCATATATAACATAAATTTAAGATTAAATTTAAGTTATAGAAGAATACCTACAGTGCTTAGTCCAAATTTTGGCAGAACCTCCACCAGGAGCCCAAGTGTTCGCCCTCCAACGGTGATCCACACAGGGCTATGATCAGGACACCAACTCTTTGAGATGATTCCTCCTTCAAAATTTTCACTCTGAGAATTTTCTTGAACACCAGGACCTCAAGACCCTTTTCCTCTTCTCCTAGCCTTCCTATCCTACCTTTCTTCTCTCCTTGTCTTCCTTAATTCTCTTCCTAGACTCTTATCCTAAAATCAGATTTGTCCTTTCTATTTTTGAACTTATCCTAATAAGAGAAGAAAGAGACTAATTGGATAATAGGGAGAGGATGTTAGAAAGAAAGGAGGAATTGAAAATCTGAATAAATCCAATCCCCCGACGTACCCCCTTTAAATACTTAGCGATGGGTTGCCTTCGGGAATTTTTCGCACCCCTTCCATGGCCATCTCGCATCCATCAGAAAATCTTATGCCTCTTGATGAATTCTCATGCCCATCTAAAAGTTTTTGATACATGGCAATCATCGGAAAAAAAATCCAAGAGACGCTTCATGCAGAAGGGCTCTTCGGAATATTTTTCTCGATGATTCTTTGATGAGTCACACAGCTTCCCATGGCATAATTTTTTCTACCACCCATCAATATAATTTTATCCATCCAATAGCCAAAAATCAAGGCATAACATGAGAATGTTGTGAAAAAAAATTCAGATTAAGGAGTGGCGTGACAAATGGGTTAGAGTTCTTCACAAGTTGGACTCTTGGTCAGGCACATGGATCAGGCTGATAGGATTTCCAACTTCAATAAATTTTCATGATTAAAACAAAAAGAATTTTAACTTTAAAAAAATTTTTCATGCTCAAAATAAAGATAAGAATCATCTAAAAATTTATTTCATTATGGAACATCAGATAAGCTCAAGGATGAGGCATCCCATCTCATGGGATGCGAAAGCTGTTTCTGCACACAAAAACTACACCCACGCACAAGAAAAATTCTTGACTCATGGAGACTTAGTTTCCTGACTCTAAATTTTTGATACATGTAGCCAAGGGCTAAACCAACTAAAACCCAAAATTTATTTGAATTAATTTAGCTTTAATTAGCCCAATCTAGAATCAATTTTAAACCTGATTTGAAACAAGGAGCTTATTTTTTGCAACATGTGCTAGCATGTCAATTTTGCAAACATGATCTAATCCAATTAGACCCCTGATCAATACCCTTTGTGTGTGACCTATTGGGTTCTATATCTAGCTAGCAATAGGTCTGAGTTCAAGTCGATTTGATTTGATTAGAATTTAATCTAACCAATCTAGATCCAATCGAGCTAACCCGATTTCAGCAATTAGAACTCTTTCTAATTGGTGATTGAATTAAACTCTTTAATTCGATCAAACCCATAAGATAAGATTGATGTCTAGCAACGTATCATGTCTACCTAGAAGATATAAAATTTTTGATAAAAATATCAAAAATACCCTTCAGTGGAAAGTTACCGCGCAATTTGATCCTGCGATCTCCCTGCACCCCGAATATGACTCTGGATATGGAATGATGTCAAATCTAATATCATACTCATATTTATCTCAATATTATATAATAATTAAATTAATAAAATATTAAAAATTCTTTCTAATTTTTTATTCTGCTATGATCAAAGGCTTTCTGAATCATCAATCGATCAGAACAAGTAGGATGTAATTTTCTCTTACCAGGAGTGATCGATTCCATGTTGACCTACTCACAATCTCCGTACACATTCTACCATATCTAGAATACCCTGTATATGACTAAGTCATGAATGAGTATGAACAAAAAAATATGGATTCATGTATACAAGGTTCTATGGTAGACTCAGGTCAAAAGATTACATGCACAACTCCCACTATAAAAAAACATCTCTTGAGAGGTAAGTAAATTCCATAAGATATTTCTTAAGTCAGATCAATTCAGTGAACTCATTCTCTAATGAGCACCCATTTTCTTGTATTAGTGTCTCACACAAGTGGCATATGAGATCTGCTACCCTCTCCATCGAGCATACATAGAAAGTACTAATCTATCCGAAATATTGATCCCCTACTCAATGCTCCTATGACTAAGAATATTCTAAATCAGGATTTTTAGGATTTTAGGTCTCATAGGTATGATCTCATCATAATCCTAAACCTATTTTTCTGATTTATAGAGTTCATCATAATCATTACTAAAGTAAGATGCAGTATATGATGAAAAATATCATTTATTATTTAAAGAGTCAATGCATAAGTCTAGAAGATTATAAGGAAAACCATCAAAATACAAATTTCAATTGACTTGTAGGGCATATTCCTTTCAATCTCCCACTTACACTAAAGCCAATCGTCCTTATATTTTATCCTCATACAATCGAGATGGCAATCGAACTGCTGCTGTGGTAGAGCCTTAGTGAATGGGTCTGCTATGTTATTCTTTGTTTCTACTCGTTTAATGACAACATCTTGTCTTTTGATTATTTTACGAATGAGATGGAAGCATCTTAGAATATACTTGGATTTATAATGAGACCTTGGATCTTTTGCTTGAGCAACTGCTCCAGTATTATCACAGTAAAGTGGTACTGAATTCTTAATCTCAGGAACGACACCCAACTCAGTGATGAACTTCTTCATCCAGACAGCTTCCTTGGCGGCTTCACTTGCAGCTATATATTCTGCCTCAGTGGTTGAGTCAGCTACAGTCTGTTGCTTGAAACTTTTCCAACTAACAGCTCCACCATTAAGAGTAAAGACATATCCTGAAGTGGACTTGCTATCATCAAGGTCTGATTGGAAACTAGAGTCAGAATAACTTTCTAATTTTAAATCAGATCCTCCATATACCAGAAAAATATCTTTAGTCCTTCTTAGGTACTTAAGAATATTTTTCACTGCTTTCCAATGATCTTCTCCTGGATCAGCCTGAAATCTACTAACTATGCCTAAGGCATAGGTAATATCAGGTCTAGTATATAGCATAGCATACATGATCGACCATAATACCGAAGCATAGGGAATAGAACTCATTCTATTTCTCTCTTCTGGTGTTTTAGGAGACATCCTTTTAGAGAGATGTATGCCTTGACTCATGGGTAAATAACCTCTTTTACTTCCATCCAAGTTAAACCTCTTTAGCACTAAGTCTATGTACCTGAATTGGGATAAGCCTAACATCCTCTTAGATCTATCCCTATAGATCTTTATACCTAGTATATAGGATGCTTCACCCAAATCCTTCATGAAAAACTTACTTGATAGTCATGACTTGACCGATTGTAACATTGGGATATCATTCTCAATAAGAAGTATTTCATCCACATATAAAATTAAGAAGACAATGGCACTCCCACTAGTCTTCTTGTATACACAAGGTTCATCCACATTTTTGATAAAACCAAACTCTTTGACTGTAACATCAAATCGGATGTTCCAACTCCTCGAGATTTATTTTAATCCATAAATAGATTTCTTAAGCTTGCATACATGATTTTCTCTTCCTTTTGAGATAAACCCTTCTGGCTGAGACATGTAAACCTCTTCCTTAAGATAACCATTAAGGAAGACAATCTTCACATCCATTTGCCAAATCTCATAATCATGGTATGCTACTATTGCAAGCATAATCCATATAGATTTGAGCATGGCAATAGGTGAAAATATTTCATCATAATCAATATCCTATTTTTGCCTGAAACTTTTAGCTACTAATCTAGCTTTATAAGTTTCAACTTGGCCATCCGCTACAATCTTTTTCTTATAGACCCATTTGCATCCAATAGGGGTCACACCCTCTGGTGCATCAACCAAAGTCCATACTTGGTTGGAATACATGGAGTCCATTTCGGATTCATAGCCTCTAGCCATTTGTCTGAGTCCCTTCTCATGATGGCTTTCGTATAGGTCAAAAGTTCATCATTCTCAATGATGTGGGCTTCATTATTCTCAATAACGAACTCATACCTCATAGGTGCATTTCGTACCCTATCCGATCTTCGAAGAGGAGGTGTACTTTATGTTTGTACTTCATTAATGGATATTTTTGGTTGAGGATAATCTTGTACTTGTATTTGTAGGTCTTGAACTTCTCCAAGTTCAATTTTCTTCTCACTGCCTCTTTCTAGGATAAACTCTTTTTCCATAAAAGTGGCATATTTACTAACAAACACCTTATGTTCAGTAGGATGGTAAAAGAGGTATCCTATACTCTCTTTAGGATAACCTACAAACAAGCATTTATCTGTCCTAGCACTCAGCTTATGTCCAAAATTTCTTTTAACATAAGCTGGACAGCCCCATATCTTAAGATACTGAAGATTAGGCTTCTTTCTTCTCCATATCTCATATGGAGTGCTTGGCACAGATTTTGAAGGTACTCTATTCAGGACATAGACAGCAGTTTCTAGGGCATATCCCTAGAAGAAAATTGACAAATCTGTAAAGTACATCATGGACCGCACCATATCTAATAAAGTGTGATTCCTCCTTTCTGCTACACTATTTAGCTGTGGTGTATAGGGAGGGGTCCATTCTGAGATAATTTTATTTTCTTTAAGATGATCTAAAAATTCATTGGATAAGTATTCTCCTCCTCGATCAGATCGAAAGATTTTAATATTTTTTTCAGTTTATTTCTCGACCATACTTTGATACTCTTTAAATTTATCAAAGGCTTCGGATTTGTGTTTCATAAGATACACATATCCAAACTTAGATAAATCATCAGTGAACATTATAAAATAAGAGTATCCTCCTCTAGCTTCTGTTGTCATAGGACCACATACATCAGTATGTACAAGTCCTAATAACTCACTTGTCCTTTCTCCATGTCCATTAAATGGAGTCTTAGTCATTTTTTCCATAAGACAAGATTCACAAGTACCTAATGATTCATAATCATAAGGATCAAAGAACTCTTCTTTGTATAACTTGTTAATCCTTGTCTCACTTATATGACCAAGTCGACAATACCAAAGTAAAGTTTTATTCAACTCTTCTCTCTTTCACTTTTTACTTTCATTAATATGAAAAACATTGTCATTAGATAGAATTAGAAGATCATTATTAATAATGCCATGACAAATAATTTCATTAGAAAAAGAAATTGAGCAACTATTGCTCTTTTCATTTATTTCATAACCTCATTGCAATAGTAACGATACAGAAATAATATTTCTAATGATCTTAGGAATATAATAATAATTTTCTAGCTCTAAGATCTTTTCAGAAGGTAACTTTAACATATATGTCCCTACAGCCTCTGTTTGGATTGACTCTCCTCCAGTGCCGTAGAGCTCGAAGTCATCCTTCTTCAGCACTCTAATATTTTGCAGCCCCTGCAATAACTTGCAGATATGAGAACTGCAGGCGGTATCCAATACCCAAGAGTCTGAATTGAAAGAACTTAATGACAAAATTGTATGTATCTCATACATATCTTTTGGTGCATCACTTGCACCTGCCTTTACAGTTGCAAGATATAATTTGTAATTTTTTTTTTCAGTGTCTTGCTTTGCCGTAGTGAAAGTAGGTACCCTGTCCGAAGACTTTCTTCCCCTTCTTCTTCATCTTGCCACCCTTAGGATTTAGTGCTTTCTTTGAACCCTTAAAATCTGACTTCTTCTTTGAAGTTTTGCCCACAAGAAGAAGTGGAGCCTTTTCTTTCTTAATATGGCTCTCAGCTATCTTACGCATATTTAACAGCTCAGACAAGGAGGTATTCAGTTTGTTCATATGATAGTTCACAACAAACTGAGCGAATGACTCGGAGAGGATCAAATCCTGACTTAATTCTCCATCCATCACAAAATCAAGTTGACCCAATCTAGTGATCAGATCAATGACTTTCAGGACATGGTCTTGTACGGATGATCCCTCAGTCATTCTTGAAGGAAAAATCACCTTTTTCCTGTGTAGGATATTCCAGATTTCATCAAATTTGGGGCGAAATAAATTTTAAATTTTATCCTATGCTATGTCAGATCTAATGTCTATTAGATCTAATTTTATTATCTGATATTTTAATTTCAAAATTAAATCTAAAAGTATGAGAAACATAGACATACCTCAAGGGTAATCTAATTACCCTGTAGATGATCGCAGCACTGCTTGAGGTTCTGATGTAGCCACGCAAGCGCCTGGCCTCTACCAGTATCTACTCAGATAGGATCTAGAATGTCTTCTCCTCATGATTCTATGCTCCAGAAATCAGATCTAAATCTGATTAGAAAGATCTTCAAAAGTCTTCCTGAAGTTGGAGCAGCAGCCTGTCAAGAAGTCCTGCAGCCTTCTATTCCAGGCATGACCATGCCTTGCACCTATGCCAGATGAACGTCCAACTTCTTGGACATGAAGAGGGGAGAAAGGAGAGCAGAAAAGATGTGGAGAAGAGGGAAGGGGGTAGCAGCCAATGGGTTTTTTTCACAAAACAAGTTCTGCCTCGAAACCCTAGGTGCAGCAGGGTTTATATAGACCCTGTATGCTGCGCAGTGCCACATCATTCGACCAATCAAAAAATTTCAATAAATTCTGAAAAAATTTTGATTGATGGAGTGATGTCATCTGATCACATCAGTTAAGAATCCCCATACTCTCTCCTATGTTGGTGCCAACAATGGATAGGCTCAAATAAGGTGGCGCCAAAGAGTCCAAGTTTATCGGGACTCTTTGGTTCTTATCCATTTGGGGCGCCCACTTAAATCCAATTGGGCTCATGCCATAATCTGATTATGACACCCAATTTGATTAGGTTTAGACATGTGGACACTCCATAAAAATCCTTCAATAAGTCCTCTTCAGTTTAAGACCCATATGTCAACTTTTGACAGATGTCCTAAAATGAAATTGGCAGGTGTTAGAAATTAACAGGTGTTGTCTTAAATTCATCTCATGAATTAAGACAAGCCTTTTCTGAGCTGGACAAGCTTCATTTAAACTGAGAGAGACCTTCCTAAGGTTCTCTGAATGAGTCAGATCTCATTTATCTCAATAGAGACAGAAAAAATTACACGAGGAGAAAGTTAGGCTCAATCGAGTGCTAGCACGATTTCCTTGAACCTAATTGGATCTTATCCAAATCAATTGGGGTAGCCCAATTGATGACATCCAGACCCTAACCCTTGTTTGTGTGACTCAGTTAGGTTCAATTCTGTATGATAATGAGACATGTCATGATCTCATCATCGACATCATCGAAACTCCTTTCGATGGACCAGAACTCTTCTAATTCAGACAATTAGAATGATCGATCATCAAAATCATTCTAATTGCTCCCAAAATCTACCAGTGACACCTAGCAGTATATGGTGGCAACCCATCAGAACTGAAGATGAACCTCTTGGTGTAGCTACCTGTGTGATTGAGTTCCTCTATCATGAGTCCCGACTGAATTAGGGTTAAGGTGAACTCATCAAATCCAACATCAGTCATATGAATCAATCGATCGATCCGAGTCCGATGTGAAATCTCAATGGAAAACTCTTTTCTATTATTTCACTCTACCATGGCCATGGGCTTAAGGACTCGATCTTTCGATCATCATAGGACTACTCCTCACATCCATCGAGGTTGATAGATCCCATCTTGGTGCGATCTGATTCCTACAATGGATATGCTACAGCCAACATATACCTCAGGGTTTCGAATGGCTAGGAGACTGAGTTATGGTGTAGTCAAACCATAACACACTCAAAGTGAACCATCGATGCACCTCAGGTCAAAGAACTAGATACACAGCTGCAGTATCGAGCTAGTCATCGATGAGAAGGTAGACTTCCTTATGACTGCTCGAGGTGGTCACGCTCAGTACTCTCGTTCTCAATGAATACCTGTACTCTCGCTCTGGTGTCTCCACACTGTAGACTCAAGACTCATCTACCCTAAGAAAGTGATCGTACACCAACCTTCCAGATCGATCACCATCCTCATGATGATCCTATGGTCAGGAGCAGTTTATGAGTTAGTTATGTAAATTCATGCCTTAAATTTCAACTCTTGAAAATATGAATTAACATTTCCACTAACTCAAAGAATGTATCACAGACACAATGTACATTATGTGATAGAAGAATAACCCTTTTATTTATTTATAGTCAAAATTATAATTTTGCCCTTAGATTTGTACAGGAATGTGTCAGCCGATCTAGCATCTAGGGCACACATCTAACAAACTCCCACTTGACCTAATGCCAATTGGCTACATATCTAAGTCCCATCTTCTCAAGGTGAGCTTCGATCTTCTGTTGGCCCAATGGCTTAATCAGCGGGTCTGCCACATTATCTGTGGAGTCGACTCTCTTGACCTCGACATAACCTTTTTCGAGGTAATCACGGATCAGATGGAATCGCTGCTCGATGTGCTTGGACTTCTGGTGAGACTTTGGCTCCTTAGCTAGAGCTATGACGCCATTATTATCGCAGTAAAGAGGGATGGCATCTGATGACATCACTCCAAGCTCTGCGGTAAACTTGTTGTACCAGAATGCCTCCTTTGCAGCTTTCGATGCAGCAATATACTTTGCCTTCATGGTGGAATCTACAATGACCGTTTGCTTGAAACTCTTCCAGCTAACTGCACCACCATTGTAAATGAACAGACTCCCAGATGTCGACTTTCGATCATCTATATCAGACATAAAGTCTGAGTCTGTATATCCCTAAATCTGGAGTTCTCCATTCCCAAAGACTCGAAACATATCCTTAGTCCTTCTCAAGTACTTAAGGCTACATTTCATAGAAGTCCAGTGCTCTTCATCTGGATTCGACTGATATCTACTTGTGACACTCACAGCATGGGCTATATCAGGTCGTGTACATAGCATGACATACATGAGGCTCCCTATTACCGAAGCATAAGGAATCTTGCTCATGCATTCAATCTCCTCAGGTGTGCTAGGGCACATCTTCTTGGAGAGATGAATGCCATGTCTAAAAGGTAATAAACCTCTTTTGGAGTTTTCCATGCTAAACCTCTTTAGCACCTCCTCTATGTACATCTTCTGTGAAAGTCCTAGCATCCTATTTGGCTTATCTCTATAGATCTTAATACACAATATAAAGGATGCCTCTCTTAGATCTTTCATAGAGAACTCCTTAGACAACCATATTTTGACTGAGGTCAACATGGAATGTCATTCCCAATTAGGAGGATGTCATCTACGTACAATACGAGGAAGACAACTGCGCTCCCACTAACCTTTTTGAACACACATGGTTCCTCCTCGTTCTTGATGAAACCAAATATTTTGATCACATCATTGAAACGAGTATTCCAACTCTGAGATGCTTGCTTAAGTCCATAAATGGACCTTTGCAGCTTGCAGACCTTGTGATCAACATCACTGGATGTGAATCCAAGTGGCTGTTCCATATAGATATCTTCCTCAAGATGTCCATTTAAGAACGCCATTTTCACATCCATCTGTCATATTTCATAATCAAAATAGGCTGCAACAGCAAGCAATGTGCGGATGAATTTTAGCATGGCTACAGGCGAGAAGGTATCCTGATAGTCAATGCCTTCGCGCTGACTATAACCTTTCGCTACGAGCCTAGCCTTGAATGTCTCCACATTTCCATCTGCACCTATCTTTCTCTTGAAGATCCATTTACACCCAATAGGTACAATACCTTTAGGTGGATCTACCAAGGTCCAGACTTGGTTTGAGTGCATCGAGTCAATTTTTGATCTCATTGCCTCTAACCATTTCTCGAAATCGATATTTGATATCGCCTCGTCATAGGTCTTGGGATCATCACCATGAACCCCATTTCTCGTGAGGAACATTTCTTCTACTTCCTCTTGTATGGTACCTAGGTACCTTTCAGGAGGATGGAAAATTCTAGTCGATCTATGAGGTGGAAGAGTTGTGTTAGGACAGGTTCTAATTGATTGGGTTCCTCAGGTTCTTTAGCTCGTTGCTCTTGGGAGATATTCTCCTTGAGCTTAATTATTCTTCCGATGCCACCATCTTGAATAAACTATTTTTCAAGAAAAATAGCATTGCGACTCACAATCACATTGTGGTCTTCCAGAATATAAAAATAGTATCCTAATGACTCTTTAGGATATCCTATGAATCGAGCTTTAAAAGATCTAAACTCTAACTTGTCCGTCTGCTGTCTCTTGACATGAGTCGGACAACTCCAAATTCTGAGATGATTCAGACTTGGCTTCTTACCATGCCATATCTCATACGGTGTGGTAGGAACAGTTTTAGAGGGAACCCTATTCAATACATAAATTGCTGTCATGAGACAATATCTCCAAAGAAAATCAGGGAGGTCTGTGAAGCTCATCATGGAACGAACCATATCTAATAGGGTCCAGTTTCTCCATTTTGAAACCCCGTTGAGTTGAGGCGTTTCAGGTGGAGTCCATTGTGAGACTATGCCATTGTCCTTAAGATAGCCTAGGAATTTCTGACTAAGGTATTCACCTCCTCGATCTGATTGAAGAACCTTAATGAGCTTTCCTGTTTGTTTTTCTACCTCATGTCTAAATTCTTTGAACTTTTCAAATGCTTTAGACTTGTGTTTCATTAGAAACACATACCCGTACCTAGATTATCATCGGTAAAGGTAATGAAGTAGACAAAGTTGCCTCTAGCCGGCACATCAAATGGGCCGTACACATCCGTATGTACTAGGGCAAGTAGGTCTGTGGCCCTTTCCCCATGTCCTACAAAAGGGAGCTTGGTCATTTTACCTTGAAGGCATGATTCACAAATTGAATATGACTCGAAAGTCAATGACTCAGTAGCCCAAATTTCTCTAATTTGTTAACCCTGTCTTCCGCTATATGACCTAGCCTTAGGTACCACAGATACTTATCATTTAGACTATCTCTAGGCCTTTTAATTCCTATGGCATTCACATTTTGCTCAATATTAAAAATAGATACATCAACATGTAACTGATAGAGACCATTAATAACAAAACCATTTGCAACTTTATTATTTTTATAAAAAATATTACAATGGTCCTTATGAAAGCTAATCACATAGCATTCTTGTGCTAAACATGAAATATAAATCAAATTTTTGCTTGCTGTAGGCACATAATAACAGTCTCTTAAAACTAAATCTAATCCTAAGGGTAATCGCAGAGGGTAGGTTCCCACAGCCACGGCAGCAACTTTTGCTCTGTTTCTGACGTGTAGGATCATCTCCCCATCCCTCAACCTCCTGCTCTCCTCAAGATCCTGCATAGAAGTGCACAAATGAGTACTAGAACCAGAATCAAGCACCCAACTGGATGCAAAAGAAACCGTAAGATTAGATTCGATAATGAGCATACCTCCAGAAGGACCATCCTTCTTGTTCTTCAGGGTGGCCAGGTACTGAGGATAGTTCCACTTCCAATGGCCTTCTGACTGACAGTGGAAATACTTTCCCTTTTCAGAAGCCTTCTTCTTTGGTCCTGTCTTCTTGTTCTTGCCATCCACCTTCTGCTTCTTCACAGACTTCTTTTTCTTTCCAAAAGACTTTCTCTTGGAAGAAGTCCGCTCCACAGTAAGAACTGAGCCTTTTGAATCTTTCATTGAAAGCTCAGCCATAACCAGCATATTCATTAACTCGGCTAAGGTACATTGCATTTTATGCATATGAAAGTTCATGATGAACTGACCATATGCATCGGACAAGGACTGAAGGATCACATCAATCTGAAAATCCTTGTCTAAGATGATACCGAGCTTCTCAAGCTCCTCAAGATCCTTAATCATTGTCGAACAATGATCTTGGACTGACTGCCCATCATGCATCTTGGCCTTAAAAAGTCTTTGACAGACTTGATACTTGGCCGCGTGACTCTGTTCACCAAACAACTCTTGTAGGTGAGCCAACATTTGGCGGGTAGTCAAAATATTTTTATGTTGGCACTGCAAGTCATCAGACATTGCACCCAACATGTAGTACTTGGCTTTGTTATCATCATCCATCCACTTTTTCAGAGATGCTCTCTGTTCAGCAGTCGGACGTGCTGGCATGGTAGGTGGGTCCTGGTCCAAGACATGAGTCAATTTTTTGAAATCCAGAATAATTCTGTAGTTCCTCAACCAGTCTTTAAAATTTGGTCCAGTCAGTCTATGAGTGTCTAGAATTTTGGTCAGGGGGTTTGAGGCAGACATGTTTCCTATAGAGAGTCGAAAGTTTCTAGTTAGATTTTGTAATCAGACTCAACCAATTTGTTTAGGATTTTTATTTTTAAATAAATTAGGCTCCCACTATTTTCTCAGATCCCTACACTCCCTTGGTAGAGATGTGAAAATCTTCATGATTAGTGATTTTTAGTGGGTGGTGTGGTCTTACCGATTTGCTCATCACCTCACCTAACAGTTATTGATGATGGGTCAACCGATGAGTGGACAACTCTTGTCCAATGATTCTCTAATCATGGTGCACCCAAAACTTGATCTCTAATTCATGAAGCTCATCGTATCCGGGATATTGCTCCAATCTTTAGTTAAGCTAAACCCACCATTTGTACGAACTAGATTTCTGATTGGGTCCCTCACTGTATCCGAAATATTGAGCCCAACCCATCCTCTAATCCGTAGCATCCAATGCCTAATGGACATGGTTGCGTCTTTCCGGTGTAACTGAGCCACTGTAACCAGCCGAGAACAATCAACCCTGGGAAGGGCCCGCACATCCACAATGGTGGAAGATCTAGACTTAATATTTTCTTAGGGAGATTTGATTTAGGTCTCTTTAAACTTGACTTGACATAGTCATAACAATTATGACTAACCTAGTGGCATGAGTTAGCTTGAATTGTTAGCCATCTCAAATCAGAACTGGATCGACATATATGGCTAGATAAGTGAGACCGTTGGAAGGGATATGCCATTAACTCGACAATAACGCATTCGAGTCGAGTAGCTCCCAATTAAAAACCAATCGATCGCATCTGCCGAACTTATCTTAGACACCAAATTATTGAACCAGAACTAATTGGGTTAGCCTACAATCCAGACTCTAACCTCTGAGCCAAATTAGGTCTTAACTTGATCGAGTCACATCTAAATGTGATTCGACCTTGACCCAGACTTAATCCTATTAGGTTGGTCAATTATTAGCTTTCATGATCCCACCTAACCAACTCTTGATTCGGTTTGATCAACTGCTAGACCTAATTGAGCTACCCAAGCCCGAACCCAATTTTATGAAAATATCTTAGATATGAAATTCTCAATTTTAGACCTAACTTAATTTCATAAACTTAATATATTAATTAAGTTTGGGTTTATAAACAAAGCATGTATAATAAATCTTAGGGTTTCAGGATCTAGGGTTTGCAGAAAAGTAAGTTTTGATTTCTGATTAAGGATGAACACGCGGCACCCCTACATGTCATATGAACGCCCCATTGAATGGGAGGAGAGGGCCTTTAAACCCTACTTTATTCTTATGACCGGACGGCCATGAGGAACACCTTAACCAGAAATATAAATTTAACTACAAAACTAGTTAGATCTAAATTAACATATCACATATACAATTTAAGATCTAACTAATATATGCTTTGCATACATCTCATGTATCAAAAATCAATCTAATTAATATGCTTTTAGATCTGATACATCATATGTAATATCTAAAAAATAAGATTTAAATTGAACTATTCAAATTAAATCTATTCTAGACAAGTTACTAGATCAGTTCTACAACTAGTCTAGGCATGTAACAGATTAATTTTATAAAAAAATTAAAATTTTATTTTCTATTTTTTGATCTAATTATAACACTTATAATATTAAAAAAATAGAAAATAAATTAGATTTAATTCATATTTTAATCTTATTAAAATATAAAACTTAAGACTATTCATGGATTCAACTAATCCTAGTCTAGTCATGCATCTCATGCATGTTAGATCATCTTAGATTTAATTTTAAATATTTTAATTTTAGATCCTATTACATCTGATGTGATATCTAAAATTATTTAATATCAAATAAATTAAAATTAAAATCAGATCTAAATTAGATCTGAAATAGAGCCAACAACTTGGCTCTGATACCACTTGAAGGAAAAACCGCCTTTTTCTGTGTAGGATCTTCCAGATTTCATCAAATCTGGGATGAAATAAATTTTAAATTTTATATTATACTATTTTAGATCTAATATCTATTAAATCTAATTTTATTATCTAATATTTTAATTTCAAAATTAAATCTAAAAGTTGAGAAACATAGACATACCTCAAGGGTAATCTAATTACCCTGTAGATGATCGCAGCACTGCCTGAGGTTCTGATGTAGCCACGCAAGTGCCTGGCCTCTACCAGTATCTACTCAGGTAGGATCTAGAACATCTTCTCCTCATGATTCTACACTCCAAAAATCAGATCTAAATCTGATTAGGAAGATCTTCAAAAGTCTTCCTGAAGTTGGAGCAGCAGCCTGTCGAAGAAGTCCTGCAGCCTTCTGTTCCAGGCGTCACCACGCCTTGCACCTATGCCAGATGAACGTCCAACTTCTTGGACATGAAGAGGGGAGAAAGGAGAGTAGGGAGGATATAGAGAAGAGGGGAGGGGGTAGCAGCCAATGGGTTTTTTGCATAAAACAAGTTCTGCCTCGAAACCCTAGGTGCAGTAGGGTTTATATAGACCCTATATGTTGCGCAGTGCCACATCATTCGATCAATTAAAAAATTCTAATAAATTCTAGAAAAATTCTGATTGGTGGAGTGATGTCATCTGATCACATCAGATAAGAATCTCCATGCTCTCTCCTATGTTGGTGCCAACAATGGATAGGCTCAAATAAGGTGGTGCCAAAGAGTCCAAGTTTATCAGGACTCTTTGGTACTTATCCATTTGGGGTGCCCACTTAAATCCAATTGGGCTCATGCCATAATTTGATTATGGCACCCATTTGATTAGGTTTAGGTATGTGGACACTCTACAAAAATCTTTCAATAAGTCTTCTTCAGTTTAAGATCCATATATCAACTTTTGACAGATGTCCTAAAATGAAATTGGCAGGTGTTGTCTTAAATTCATCTCATGAATTAAGACAAGCCTTTTCTGAGCTGGACAAGCTTCATTTAAACTAAGAGAAACTTTCCTAAGGTTCTCTGGATGAGTCAGATCTCATTTGGCTCAGTAGAGATAGAAAAAATTACACAAGGAGAAAGTTAGGCTCAATCGAGTGTTAGCACGATTTTCTTGAACCTAATTGGATCTTATCCAAATCAATTAGGGTAGCCCAATTGATGACATCCAGACCCTAACTCTTATTTGTGTGACCCAATTAGGTTCAATTTTGTATGGTAATGAGATATGTCATGATCTCATCATCGACATCATCGAAACTCCTTTCGATGGACCAGAACTCTTCTGATTCAGACAATTAGAATGATCGATCATCAAAATCATTTTAATTACTCCTAAAATCCACCAGTGACACCTAGCAATATATGATGGCAACCCATCAGAACTGAAGATGAACCTCTTGGTGCAGCTACCTGTTGGGAAATGTGTCCCAAAAAGCCAATCGTCAAGCTGTTGACGGTTGAGCAACCAAGTATTGTAATTGATTTGTTAATAAATAAAATATATTTGGCATCTTCATCATAAGCTTTCATCTTCTAATGAACTCCGTTGTTATGATGAAGTCCTTAGGACTATTTAAGTTCGATAAAGAGAGGATTTATCGATTAGTCCTTAAAACTGTTCACGACCAAATGATAGGCTGTTAATAAGGACGACAGCTTCTATCGATAATAGGTCGCTGTAGGCCATATGGGTTGGTTGTCCTCTTAACCAAAGAGTGTGGAGACACTGGTATGGCATACAGGTGAGATGTAAGGGTACATCGTCATTGAACGTGACCAACTCCAGAGTATTCTGCTGTCGAGAATGTCTCTGATGGGATATAGGTATAAGTGTCCCTTAGACTTGAGATCACCTCAGTGACTTGCAAGCAACTCACTGTGCTTTGGTACTGGACTAACTGAATTTCTAATTCAGGACGGAAGGCTTCTGGGCACAGTCAAGTACTTGCGAAGTCAGAGTGTGATCGAGATGGGATTGACCACTCCAAGAGTTGGAGAAGAATGAGTCGCTGTATTTCAATTTAGCAAAACTTTGGCCAGGGTAATCCATCAGATGGATTTGATATTTTGAAATACAATGTGGACAACCTGATCAGAGTTGACAGTTGAGCTCTGGGGTGTCCTATGATCATTTTGGTCAAGGGGATGAATTATATGAAAACTATATCCGCATGGGTTCTAAGGATGTTGTTCTACACATTCGACCTATCCGGACGTCGGGTACCATTGCTAGATGGTCACTTCGATTGGTATAGAAATTTGTTTCTATGCTACCGGCTTAGGTTCGGACCTATGAGGTCACACACATTAGAGTTCATGATCCAATCGGATGGTTGATCAACGATTAAGAATCGTTCTAGGGTTAGATGATCAATACGATTGATATTTAACCCAGTGCAAGTGTTGCAGGAGGATCGATTAGCAATTCGATTGCTAATTAGCTTAATTTGATTAAGCCAATGGGCTGAGATTAAGTCTAATTAAATATGATTTAATTAGATTTGATTTGGGCTTGATTGGATCAAGTCTAATTGGTTTATTGGATAAGCCAAGTGCAAGGAAAGACTAGTCCTAGTTCAACTAGGACTTGGGTCAATCTAATTTCTAATTTGATTAGAAAATTAAATCAGATTTAAATCTAATTTAATCTGATTAAATTAGGTTCTTAATTGGGTTAAGACCTATTTTAATTGGGTTGATCTAATTTTGATTTGATTTGATTTGGGAAACCAAATTAAAACAAGTTATGAGACAGAATCCTAGTAGGACTAGGATTCCACCTTGCACCACATAAACCTTCTCCACGCCCTCTCTCTTATTCAACGCCAATCTCCACTTATTTTGTGCGACAAAAGCCCTCTCCCAGATCTCTCCCACGTTCACAAAAGGTCTCCTCTCTTCTTTCTTACATGGAAGGTGATTTGGATCAAATCTAAAAGGAATAAGTTTGGATTTCGAATTCTATGAGATAGAGTTTTAGAAATCCAAAACTCTTTCAATTTTGCACCGAATTTATCCAAATTTTTTTTGGAATTTTCGTGGCTTTTAGGGTTTACATTGTGCACCCTTTTCTGTTGATCCATCCACGAAAATATGAAGGAGGTGCTCAAGAGTTGGGCGTCCCTTTACTTGCCATGTTTGGATAAGCCTTGACTAGGTGTTTGACCTAGACAAGGACTCTATCATATCTCTCTATATAAGATGAGTTTCTTCATGAAATTTGAAGTGGAGATAGTTTTTTGAGAGGCCTTTCTGCCATCCAAAAATTAGAAAGAAATACCTTTGGGTCGTGGAGATATAAAAGACGCAAGTTTGGATGTCTAGAGAAAAAAACGTGAAGAAGAAGAGGGTCTTCTTCTTGGGTTTTTGTTTTCATATCTTTCCTCCCTCCATCTTGAGTTTTCTGAGAGTGTCTCAGATCTGAAACTCCTCCTTCTACTTTTCATCTTTGGAAGAGTCCAAATCAAGAAGAAGGAGGCACCTGATCAACCATCAAAGAAGGATCAACGCAGTACTAGCATACTGTGCTGATTTCCTGAAGCAGGACTTCTGATCGAGATTCGTGGGCTCGTGTGGACGACTCCTAGAGGCCGGACACGTGTGCGGCTTGCAACATCATCCTTAAGCCCGGATCAGCAAGGTTAGAGCGTCTAACTTGCAAGGTAATAGATCTGATCTATTATTTAATACATACATTAGATGTAGCTAGTATAGAAACATGTTGATATGATCAACATGTAGTTCATACTATATTTATATATATTTTAATTTTTGATTTAATGCTATGTAATAATCATGTAATAGGATCTTAGATCTAGGGATTTTCTGATCTTAGAAAATAAATTTTGATTTATTTTAGTCTTCCGCTGTATGATCTTGAAAATGTTTCAAGATCTAACCCTCTTTTTCAAGATCTAACCCTGAAACCCTAGATCTGGTTCCTACACTACCTGTGTGATTGAGTTCCTCTATCATGAGTCCTGACTGAATTAGGGTTAAGGTGAACTCGTCAAATCCAACATCAGTCATATGAATCAATCGATCGATTCGAGTCCGATGTGAAACCCCAATGGAAAACTCTTTTTCATTATTTTACTCTACCATGGCCATGGGCTTAAGGACTCGATCTTTCGATCATCATAGGACTACTCCTCACATCTACCGAGGTTGATAGATCCCATCTTGGTGCGATCTAGTTCCTACAATGGATATGCTACAGCCAACATATACCTCAGGGTTCCAAATGGCTAGGAGATCGAGTTATGGTGTAGTCAAACTATAACACACTCAAGGTGAATCGTCGATGCACATTAGGTCAAAGAACTAGACACACAACTGCAGCATCGAGCTAGTCATCGACGAGAAGGTAGACTTCCTTATGACTGCTTGAGGTGGTCACGCTCAGTACTCTCGTTCTCAACGAATATCTGTACTCTCACTCTGGTATCTCTACACCGTAGACTCAAGACTCATCTACCCTAAGGAAGCGATCGTACACCAACCTTTCGGATCGATCACCATCCTCATGATGATCCTATGGTCAGGAGCAGTTTATGAGTTAGTTATGTAAATTCATGCCTTAAATTTTTAACTCTTGAAAATATGAATTAACATTCCCACTAACTCAAAAGATGTATCACAGATACAATGTATATTATGTGATAGAAGAATAACCCTTTTATTTATTTATAGTCAAAATTATAATTTTGCCCTTAGAGTTGTACAGGAATGTGTCAGCCGATCTAGCATCTAGGGCACACATCTAACAATTCTAGCATGGAATAACTGCTTAGATATCTCATATCTAGCAGTTCTACTCTGTTCTCCATATAACTCTTTAAGATTGAGGAGTATGGATTGAGTATCCATGCTCTTATACTGTCTTTGCAACTCATTGCTCATAGAGGCCAGTATGATGTACTTGATAGTCAAACTGTCATTCTTCCACATCCTGTATGTGGATACCTCATCTTCTGTGGCATCATCCCCACCTTTTTATGGTTTAGGAATGTCAAGAATATAGGAGAGCTTCTCCTGAGTGAGTATGATCTTTAAATTCTTCAACCAGTCCACATAATTGGGATCGATCAACTTGTTGGAATCTAAAATTTCTCACAGTGATAGTGAAGATGTCATTTGTAGAATTTAATCTACAATAATTAAAGAATATTACATAAGCAAATAACTCATATTGACTCATACAATTAAATAAGATCTTTAGATTTAATTGTGCCTCCCACTATTTTATCGAACATCATAACCTTCTACTATGATGAACGAGACATATTTACTATTTATCTTAATGGGATTGAGACCCTAATTTCTTATAATGATCTTGTGTTAACATAACAAATCCTTATGAGTTCATAGGTAGGAAACTCTTTTCAATTACATCTCATGCAATTTTTAATATTATATCTTGACCTTTAAAATATTATTAGCCTTGTGTTAACACAACAAGCTATAATATTTTAGTTAAGTTAGACCCTTCATTTTAATACAGTCAAATTCTAATATAACTATCCTTGTGTTAATACAATAAAGCAGTATATTCAAAATTGTCGAAAACATCTTCTATGCACCAGGATTATGTTATATCAATCCTTATGACAAGCCTCATGTTAACACAACAAACTAGCCATAGTTCATGATGTAATATTAACCTAGCATGAAAGAAGACCCTTAATAGTGTTTTCAACATTAAGATTTTTCATTATCAAGATTGCTTAATCAAATTGGCCAGATAAGTAAGATGGGGGTCTTCCCATTGCTTTCTTTAGACACCAATAAATTGGCCAGATCAGACCATGAAACCAATTAAAGAACCATCTATAGCACTTTCCTAGACGCCAATTGATCAATTGATCAAGAATTGGTTAACCCATAGTTGCATATCACTACCACTTAATATAATTTTCTAATGAGGGCTTTTATTTGGTCTCATGCATATTCTAACTACATAATACCTATTTATGTATCAACATTAAAACTTTCTACATGTGCAAGTGTAACATATGGACATTCATCATCCTAGGACAACCTTGCAGCATAACCCCGTTATGCTAGGACAACCTTATGTTAAGATGATGAAGTGGTGAATGATATATGCATTATTTCATTTCATCATATGAAAACATAAATTATTTTAGAGGATAAATCATACTATGGATCACATAAATATTATGTATATATGATTGAACCAAACAAGGTCGGCTCTGATACCACTGTAGGGTTTCAAGGTGGGCATGCACAGAGGAAACATAATGGATTTTAAAATTTTAATAAAGAAATATCAAATATTAAATTCTTAAACCAGTATCTTCTTGATGATTAATAATCATATATAACATAAATTCAAGATTAAATTTAAGTTATAGAAGAATACCTGCAGCGTTTAATCTAAATTTCGACAGAACCTCCACCAAGCACCCAAGTGTTTGCCCTACAATGGTGATCCACACAGGGCTATGATCATGACACCAACTCTTTAAGATGATTTCTCCTCTAAAATTCTCACTCTGAGAATTTTCTTGAACATCAGAACCTTAAGACCCTCTTCCTCTTCGCCTAGCCTTCCTATCCCTACCTTTCTTCTCTCCTCGTCTTTCTTAATTCTCTTTCTAGACTCTTATCCTAAAATCAGACTTATCCTTTCTATTTTTGGATTTATCCTAATAAGAGAAGGAAGAGACTAATTGGACAATAGGGAGAGGATGTTAGAAAGAATGGAAGAATTGAAAATCTGAATAAATCCAATCCCCCGGCGCACCCCCCTTTAAATACTTAGCGATGGGTTGCCTTCGGGAATTTTTTGTGCCCCTTCCACACATCATCTTGCATCCATCAAAAAATCTCAAATATCTTGATGAATTTTTATTCATATCTAAAAGTTTTTGACACATGGCAATCATTGAAAAAAAAATCCAAGAGATGCTTCATGCAGAAGGACTCTTCAGAATATTTTTCTCGATGATTCTCTGATGAGTCGCACAGCTTCCCATGGCATAATTTTTTTCCACCACCCATCAATATAATTTTATCCATCCAATGGCCAAAATTCAAGGTACTAACATGAGAATGTCATGAAAAAAAATTCAGATTAAGGAGTGGTGTGACAAATGGGTTAGAGTCCTTCACAAGTTGGACTTTTGGTCTGGTGCATGGATCAGGCTGACAGGATTTCCAAATTCAAAAAATTTCCACGATTAAACCAAAAGAAATTTTAACTTCAAAAAAATTTTTAATGTTTAAAATAAAGTTACAAATCATCTAAAAATTTATTTCATCATGGAACATTAGATAAGCTCAAGGATGAGGCATCCCATCTCATGGGATGCGAAAGCTATTTCTGCACACAAAAACTGCACCCACGCATAAGAAAAATTCTTGACTCATGGAGACTTAGTTTCCTGGCTTCAAATTTTTGATACATGTATCCAAGGTCTGAACAAACTCAAATAAAAAATTTATTTGAATTAATTTATCTTTAATTAGCCCAATCTGAAATCAATTTTAAATTCGATTTGAAATAAGGAGCTAGTTTTTTGCAACATGTGCTAGCATGTCAATTTTGCAAACATGATCTAATCCAATTAGACCCTTGATCAATACTCTTTGTGTGTAACCCATTGGGTTCCACATCTAACCAGTAATTGGTTTGAGTTCAAGTCAATTTGATTTGATTAGAATTTAATCTAATCGATCTAGATCTAATCGAGCTAACCCAATTTCAGCAATTAGAACTCTTTCTAATTGGTGATTGAGTTAAACTCTTTAATTCGATCAAACCCATAAGATAAGATTGATGTCTAGCAATGTATCATGTCTACTTAGAAGATATAAAATTTTTGATAAAAATATCAAAAATACCCTTCAGTGGAAAGTTACCATGCAATTTGATCCTGCGATCTTCCTGCACTCCGAATATGACTCTGGATATGGAATGATGTCAAATCCAATATCATACTCATATTTCTCTCAATCTTATATGATAATTCAATTAATAAAATATTAAAAACTCTTTCTAATTTTTTATTCTGCTTTGATCAAAGGCTTCCTGAATCATCAATCGATCAGAACAAGTAGGATGCGATTTCCTCTTATCAGGAGTGATCGATTCCATGTTGACCTACTCACAACCTCCATACACATTCTACCATATCTAGAACACCCCATACATGACTAAGTCATAAATGAGTATAAATCAAAAAATATAGATTCATGTATACAAGGTTCTATTGTAGTCTCAGGTCAGAGGATTACATGCACAACTCCCACTATAAGAAAACATCTCTTGACAGGTAAGTAAATTTCATAAGATATTTTTTAAGTCAGATCAATTCAGTGAACTCATTCTCTAATGAGCACCCACCTTTTTGTATTAGTGTCTCACACAAGTGGCATATGAGATCTGCCACCCTCTCCATCGAGCATACATAGAAAGTGCTAATCTATCTGAAATATTGATCCTCTACTCAATGCTCCTATGACTAGGAATATTCTAAATCAGAATTTTTAGAATTTTAGATCTCATAGGTATGATCTCATCATAATTCTAAACCTATTTTCTTGATTTATGGAGTTCATCATAATCATTACTAAAGTAAGATACAGCATATGATGAAAAATACCTTTTATTATTTAAAGAGTCAATACATAAGTCTGGAAGATTACAAGAAAAACCTATCAAAATATAAATTTCAATTGACTTGTAGGGCATATTCTTTTCATGGAGGTCTGACTAAAAATTTATAGAATGTTGATTCCAATTTCTAATCGAATCGAAATGATAAAGTTGTGTCAGATTGTATTTTTATCCTAAAAAGATGAGCAACATGCTGGAAAGGTTCCATGTGATATTTAGTAGCCAATTTTATTTGTGATACGAAATTCTTTGTGGCATTTGATGCTGATAAAGAAGTTGTTTGGTTATAGAAATTCATTAGCGAGCTTGGAGAGGCACCCTTCATTGATAGTCCAGTACTTCTATATTGACAGCACTACTGGTACCATACCTCAAGCAAAAGAATTGATGTTCCATCTAAGAACCAAACACTTTCTGCATTGCAATCACTTTATTTGATAGGATCAAAATAAAGTCGATCTTAAGAAGATTGACTGAAAGATGAACTTGATCGATCCATTGACTAGAGCAATCGGATCTAAAAAGTTCAATGATTTAAAATGGAAGATGGATATTTGATACTGATCTGATTAGCTTTAATCCAAGTGGGAGTTGTTGAAAAATATATCCTAAAACCAATCATCTAGGTTATAGATGATTGTGCTTCGTATAAGTATATGAATTATAAAATAATAAATGTTATCTGATAAATTCATCATAAGGAATACATCTTCAAAAATAGAACTCATATGTTATGATGAAGTTCTTAGAACTACTACCAAAATGATAAAAGAGAATTTATCATGTGGTTCTTAAATCCAGTTCAGACCAAATGATATAACTGTTACAAAGATAATAATTGTATCGAGTGTAGGTCATTGTGTGTCATATTAGTTGGTTGTCCTCCTAACCAAAATGTGTGGTGACACGATATGGCATACGGATGATACGTAGGAGTACATTTTAATGAATGTGACTACTTTCGGAGCACTCTGTTGTCAAAGACTACTCTGATGGGATATGAGTATAAGTATCCCTCAGACTTGAGACTGCCTCGGTGACTTGTAAGTAATTTACTGTGCTTTGGTGTCAGATTATCTGAATTTTTAATTCAATGATGGAAGGTTTTTAGGTACAGTCAAGTACTTGTGAAGTCTGAGTGCGAGTCAAGATGGAATTGATCGCTCTAAGTAAAATTGAAGATGATGCATCACTGTATTTCAATTCAGTAAAATTTTGATCAAAATAGTCCTATTGAGAAGTCATAAGATTTTTGAGGTTGAGACACAATGTGGACCACTCATCCTAGATTGACAGTTTAACCCAAAGTCATCCTTGAGTATTAAGTGTCAAAGGGATGAATTATATGGTAACTATATCCACATGGGTTCTAGAGTATTGCTAGGCATACATTCGGCCTATCCGAATGTCGGATCCCATTGCTAGATGGTTGCATCGATTAGTACAAAAAATATTATTGTGCTACCAGCTTAAGTTCAAACCTATGGGATCACACATATAGAAGTACCTGTCTGATTAAATGGCTGATTGATGATTATGAATCATTGAAAGATTTAATTATCAATATAATTAATGATTAATTCTATGCAAAGATTGTAATAAATAATTTACTAATGATTAATAAATTTAAAGAATAATTAATTAATAATTTGATTGTTAATTGACTCAGTTTGATTGAGCAATAGGGATTAGATTAGATCTAATTGAATTAGATTTAATTAGATTATCTTTGGATTGATTGGATGCATCCCTATTGAATAACAGGACTTATTCTAATTGATCTCAGGGATGCATGAATATGATTCAATTATTTTTATATAGGCTTAGATTGGATCTAATCCTATTGGATAATAAGCTTGATTGGATCAAGCCCTATTATTAAATAGCTTCTCTGATATCCATCAAGAATCAATCCCTGGATCAATGAAATTTTAATCTAACTAATTACAAATTTGATTGAAGCCTAATAATTAGGTTAGGATCCAATTAGTTAGTTTGTTATAAGTAATTTTTAAGTTAGTTAGGATTGGGTCCAAGAATTAATTAGAATTTGACCAAGATCTTGAATCCTATTTAGAATAGGACTAAACCCAAACCAACCCATGTGATATTTAATCTCCACGTCACAATCCTTCCACTGTGAGAAATCCTCATGCCCCATGAAGAAGTACCATGCCCCTCTCCTCTCTTCATTCCATGAAAAAGGAGGCATCCTTCCCTTCTTCTTGTCGCCCAAAAATAAGGAGGGGGCGTCTAAGAGTTGGACGCCCCAACATCCCTCACGCCAACATCCTCTTTCTCCTCTTCTTCTTGGAGATTTTTATGAAGCTTTACTTACTGATTTTTGAATATCAAAAAGAAACTTCTCTGCTGGTTATACAGTAAAAAATTAGAGAAGAAAAGTTCTTCCCAAAGAGAAAAAGATTAAGGAAGAAGAAGGGTCTTCTTTCTTATGCGCAGCCTTGAAGAAGAAGGAGTTCTTCTTTCAGATTGTTCTTCTATCTTTTTAAGATAAAAATTAGATTAGATATAATTTTTAATATGAGAATTTGAAGAAAAAATATCAAAAAAATTTGATTGGGCATTTAGGGCTTTCTAGAGTTCTAGATTAAGGAAGAAGATGTGTCTTCTTTCTTGTGCGTAGCCTTGAAGAAGGAGTTCTTCTTTCAGATTTTTTTTAAGATAAAAATTAGATTAGATCTGATTTTTAATATGAAAATTTAGAAGAGAAATATCAAAAAAAATTAGTTGCACGTTTGGGGCTTCTTAGAGTTCTAGATCAAGGAGGAAAAGGGAGAAGAAGAGAGAAGAACGGTTCTTCTCTTGATTCTCTCCTTTGGATTCTTTTAGGGCTCAAGTTCTCCTATAATTTTTAGCATAAAAAATTAGATTAGATATAATTTTTATCATGAAAAATTAGAGAAGAAAAGTTCTTCTTAATGGTGTGAAAGGAAGAGAGAAAGTTTCTCTCTTATGCATGAAAAATTGAGAAGAAATGGTTCTTCTCTTGATTTCTATTGTAGAGATCTGATGCGTAGATTCAGGAAGAAAAGAAGAGGGTCCTCTTATTCTTCATCTTCATCATGTTTCTCTTAAATCAGTCAAAAGATGGTATCTTCACGAGCTAGCACTCTCGAGAAGATCGATCAGTACAAGGACTTTGTGTGGGTACCTGTAGAGGCCGGATGCATATGCGGCTGCCAAGCATCATGAAGAACCATCTACCATGAATTTTAGATATGGTAATCTATTACCCATGCTCAGGTATGAAGTTTTGAATTCAATTAATATTTAGATATCATCTAAATATAAATTAGATATATTCTATACTTCCTGAATTTTAGATTTCAGATGTGTATACATGCATATTAGTTTATGTCATAAATTCTGTATGATGATTTTAGATTTGATCTATGTATGCATTGTAGATTAAATTATTTAATCTATGTATATTTCATCATAAATTTTTGAAAATGCATGCACATCACCCACCACGCTTCCCTTTAGTGTCACTGGTGGATTGTGAGACCTACGAGCATCATCTAGATGATCGATGATCCTTGGTGGGTAGAGTTGAAACTATTTCAATCTATTGAAAAGAGTTTCAATGATATTATAATAAAAATTATAATATATCTCACTACCAGACAGAATAGAATCTATGGGGTCACACACAAAAGAAGCTTTTGACTGATCAGATGGTTGAATTACGATTATGAATCATAACAGAATTTGATTATCAATTTGATTGATGATTGATTCAATGCAAAAGTTGCAATCAAATAACTCTCTAAAGAGTTAGTAAGTTAAATAAGGATTAATTAATAATTGGATTGCTAGTTGGCTCAATTTGATTGAGCTATGGGACTTGCATCAAATCTAATTTGAAAGAATAATGTCCTATAAGTCAATCGCATATGGGATGCAATAGGGTGTTTATTATAATTTATCTTTCAGACTCATGTAATTGATATTTATGTTATTAATAAAATAGATATTTTTGATTCATTATATACTGCATCTTATTAATTTTAAGATTATAATGAACCCCATAGGTCTAGACAATGATTTTAGGATCGTAATGAGATCACGCCAGCAAGACCTAAATCCTTGATAGCCCTAACCTAAAATATTTCTAATCGTTGGTATATTGAGTTGGGAATCAATGATTCTAGTAAGACTGACATGTCCTATGTATACTCAGAAATGAGGATGGTTGATCTCACAACCACTTGTGTGGTGATACTAATAGAAGGATATGTGTGCTCATTAGAGAATGAGTTCACTAAATTGACCTACGAGAGAATATCAGATGGAGTCTTATTTATATGTCAACTGATAATTCTCTAGTAAAAATTATGTAAGTAATCCTTAGACTTGAGGTCACCATGCTACCTTGTGTACATGGATCTATATTTTGGTTCACTACCTAACTTGGTTCTTTGATCCTTGTGTGAGGTATTTTGGTAATTTTTTATAAAAATTTTAAATCTTTTGGATAGTCATGACATATTGCTAGACATCAATCTAGACTTATGGATTCATCAAAATTAAAAAAATTTAATTTTGGAGTCAATTTGGAAGAGTCCAAGTTGATTGGGACTCTTCGGGTGACCTAATCTCATCGGATTAGGGTTACATCGAAAGTCTTGATCCACTGCTAGCTAAACTTGAAACCCAATGGGTCATACACTTTGAAACTTGATCTTTATCTAATTTAATTAGAGTTTAATATAAATTCTATGAGTTAATTTTATATGCTAGCACATTGTATTAATCTAAGTTCCTAAATTGGTTTGGTTCAAAGTGTTTGAGCTAACCTAGACCAATTGCCTTTGATCCAATGGGATTGGGTCAATTTAAATTAGAACCTTATCTAATTTGAACTAGTTTCAAGTGGAGAAGAACTCCTCTGTATCCACCAGACTTCACATAAAAATATAAATGCCGCCCACCCCTTATCTGCATGTGCAATGAAGAGTCCTTCTTAAAGAAGGCTTTTAATTATACGCATTGCCTTAAAAAATAAACCAGACATCCTATGATTTAATGCCAAAATTGATTGGGTTATTTATGGCACGTTGAAGAGGGAGAGTCCTTCTACTGCAAGTATCTGATATGTCAAAAATTCACATGGTGAATTTATTCACCACATGAGAAGATGGAGCGCCAAAGGTTGGTGCCTCTTCATCCCATGTGATGTCCCTAGGTCCCCTATTTATATGAGATGTCCCACTTGGTTTCTTGCTATAATTTTGGATTAAAACTAGAGAGGAGGGATGTAAAAATTATTAAAAAAATTTTGAAAAAAAATTTGAGAAAAAATGCTAGAGAAAATTGAGTGGCAAAAGTTGCAAGAAGGGTGGTGAGATTTTTAGCAAGTATTGCTAATGTGCCCTAGGGTTTGATTTTTCTATATGTTGGAGATAAAAATCAAATCCAAGGTTATGAGACATCTAAAGAGTATCTTCTTACTATTATTTTGGTGGTGAGATCAAAAGTAACTATACTTTGGCATGATCATACCATAAGTTTGAAGCCGGTAGTGTTCTTGAGAAGATAAGGCTGCGGTAGCACACCGGTTGGGAAGGACTTTGACCAACTTTCATGTGGATCACCATTGGAGGACTTCTACCTTGGGGTCTCATGGAGAACACCAATGTGCCATTTTTTTTATTTTGATGAAAGTATAAAATTCTATCTCTTTTGTATGCTTGTTCTTATTTTATTGATATCGACAAGGTGATTCTAGGATTTGGATTTTGGCTTAATAGTTTTATTTGATAAAGCTATTGATTTGTATGATTTTAAAATTTTTAAAAATTATTTTTTACTACATGGTCAGAACCCATCAGTGGAATTAAAGCCACCCTTATCTGATTAGATCAAATAAGTGTAAAATTGTAGCATAGAATCATTCTTGTGCATATCCTGCCAAAATTTTGTATTGATTTTTTAGCATCAATCCTTTAAACTCAAAAATTATTTTTGACTTTATATATACCATGATGTTAAATTTTAGTTATTAAATTATGAATTTATGATAATTTTGAAATTTTTATTATCATGGTAGTATGATGTTTAAATTGATGCATTGTTAAGGGTGTTATGCATGTCTAATGTGATTAGGGTTTGTGTTGCCCAGCTATGCAACCCAAGAGGGGGGGTGAATTGGGTTTCTAAAAATTTTAAGCTTAACTTATGACTTGTGAGAAATGTTTGACAAAGCTAAATAGATAGGGTGAGTAGAAATAATTCAAGGCTAATAGCAAGAGCAAGAATGCAAGAGAATAATGAAGAGATAAAGAAGAGCAATTAAACACACACCAAACAAAAGGATTTATAGTAGTTCGGTGCCAACCTTGCACCTACATCCACTCTTCAAGCTCCTACTTGGAAATTTCAATCCACTAATCTTGTATTCAACCCGAATACAAACATCGAAAACTCCGACTCTAGCTATTCCAAGCTAGTCCACTTATTTTTCAGGTACAAGCCAATCCAATACACTCCGATTCTAGGTTCGGATCAACCTTCCCTTGTTTTGAAACCTTTTCAAAATAAAAACAATAACTCAAAATGAGAATAACAATCAATAGCATAAATAAGTACAAAAAAAGCTCCTTTAATGAGCGAATATGACTTTAAATACACTTTACTCAAGAGAAGAAGACCCTTTTTGGATTTTCTCAAGGTGGTTGGAGACTTGAATGTGCACTTGAGGAGTTGGTGAGCTTGGATTAAAGGCTTCTTGAATGCTTTGAATGAGCTCTTGCTTAGGGCTGAAAAGTTAGCTTGAAATCCCTTTTTCAAAATCTCTCTACTTGAATGCTCTTTTTTTTTCTTCTTGTTGATTCGCACCTTTTTGTCCCTTTTATAGCTTTAAAAAATAGTAAAAATCATTCTAGACTGAGAAAGAGCTGTTAGACTGTATTAAATGAGTATTAAAAGTATTTAAAATGGGTTAAAAACTAGCCGTTGTAGAAAAATCCCGTCACAGGGGTCGACTCATGCCTGGGGGTCGACTCATGGGTCGACCTCTGTGGAAAAATATCATAGAATCGAACGGGATCCGAGGTTCTGTAAAACTGACAAAAAGACCCACAGAGATCGACTCATGAGTCACTCATGCCTTGGGGGTCGACTCATGGGTCGACCTCTGTGGAAAAATATCACAGAAGTGAACGGGATCCATGGTTCTATAAAACTGGCAAAAAGACCCGCAAAGGTCGACTCATGAGTCGACTCATGCCTTGGGGGTCGACTCATGGGTCGACTCACAGGGTGTGCCAAGTCTGTGCCGGCCAGGAATTTCAGCATGCCAATCATCTCATGTGCCATGAGTCGACTCATGGGTCGACTCATGATTTTTAATCATGCATATCTTTCAAAATATAAGTCCAAAATCAATAAAATTTTCACCATTGGATCACAAATCTTTTGTTCTATCATTTGATACTATCAAATCAGAGTTTTGGTAAAATTATAATTTTGCCCCTGAAGAGCAATAAGACTTTTTCAAGTGAGAAATATTAGTACCCCTTCAACTGCTTTGTAATCATCAAAATCAATCTAAGGAGCAACAATCTCCTCCTTTTTGATGATGACAAAATATTTGAACAAAAGCATTTATATGAATCAATGATCATGAATTTCAATGAAATGCATTATAGGTAGTTTGAAGATAAATAGGAAATTTACTACCAACTTATAAGTGCATTTGCTTGAAAAGAAGATTGATTCTTTTGGCATGTGATACATGTGCCCATTTGCATAAATAATTTGCCTATTGCTTAATGATTTAAAAATTTGCTCATTTGATTATGTGATTTTGGTATCAGAGTAGAAAATTTGTTTTTGTTATCAGAGCAAAGCAGAATTTACATTAGGATTTGAAAATTGCGTGTTTGAAAATATTTCATTTGCTCATTTGCTTGTTTTTCAAATTTCTTAGCATCTTGAAAATTCACTCATTCTCATTTGATTATTTAGTTTTAGTATCAGAGCATGTTTAACAATTAAGTGTATCAATGCATGTCTAAGAATTAATTTTAAAGCATGTCAGAGCATGTCAAATTTTAAGATGTATCAGAGCATGTCTAATTTTAAAGCATATCAGAGCATGTCTTAGAAGTAATTTTAAAGGTTGCTCAATTGCTTTGTGCTTAGCAATTCACTCATTTTGTTATCAATCGTGTTTTTGATATTTTAATTTCTCCCAATTCACTCATTTTATTTTTAAGTCTTTTATTTATCTTTCTTTTGATACTTTTGCTTAGCAATTCACTCATTGTATTTTTAAGTCATTTAATAATCTTGTTTTTGATATTTTTCTTTAATTTCTCCCCTTTTTTGACATCATCAAACATTGTTAACTCCCCCTCTTTTTTGAATACATTTTCTCTTTAGTGTTTCTTCAAACTTTTTGTGCTAATCATTAATGTTTACTCCCCCTGAATACAGCAATCATAAAACAAAATATGCCATTGAGTACCATAGATATGAATTAGCAACAAAGAGAAGATATATAGTCAAGAGATGATTGATACCATGATAAAGAGTAGATATATAATTAAAAGATGATTGATACCATAGTTGTTTCAATACATATTCCATAATATAAAAGTCAACCAGTTAATATCATTACATGGCCCAAAAGATAGATCCTAGAAAGAACAAAAGACAAGGCTAACTACAAGGATCTAGTAGAGCTCATGACTCTATGGATCAGAATCAGATGTATCAGAGATGGGGTGGGGAGATGATGGATCACGACCAAGAGCTCGTCCTCTACCCCGTCTGCTCTGCCACGAGTGGAGGTGCTGGCACGAGTAGGTGGGCGAGATGATCCTGAAGGCTGAGAGGCTATAGACTGGACTGCAAGAGAGAGCCTGATGGAATCAAGAACGTTCAGAGCTCGCGAAACAGACTGAAGCAGTGTGTGAACTGTGTAGAAGCATGCTCACTAGAGCCTCTGATCTCTCTCCTTAAGAAATCAAATCCACCCTCCAATACACCTCTGAGTCTGCCAGCCTCCGCAGTTAGGTCTGTGACTTCAATAGTGCACTCCTGTGGCTGAGGATGGGCCAAAGCTAAGACTTGCCCCTGCAAGTCAAGTACTCTCCCAGTCAGTCTCAAAATGTAATCCTCGAGCTGCTGAATCTGAACTGACTGATCTGTGATCATCTGAAATACAGTGGAGATATGGGGGATCAAGGTTTGATCAGATGCATCTTATGATGTGGATCTCGATGCAAACCAGAAGTGCTCCACTGACGAGAAAGCAAGGAAGCCACACGCTGAGAAATCTGCTCAATCTGATCATCAGCCAATCTGAACTTTGAGGGAGGTGCTCTACTGTCTGGCTGCTGAACTGGTGTGTGCCTCCTGATGGACTCTGAAGGGCCAGCCTCTGGATCTGAAATAAACTAGATATCGGGAGATGCTGCCCTGAAGTCATGGAGAGGTGATGAGGGACCTTCTTCCTCAGCTCTGTCCTCAACTCTGTCCTCAGCTCTCTCCTCAGCTCTCTCTTCTGTATCCTTGATCCAACCACCATCAGTCCTAGTGAATCCCATGTGGTGCAGAGTGTGTTGGTTGACGATGTCAGCGTGAGAAAGCCTAGCAGATGCCTCCCCCTCAAAACTGACTCCAAACCTCCTGAAAACCAGTGTGAGGGCCATACCAAAAGGCAGATGTGCCTTGGATCTATTCAGTGTTTCTCTCATGGCCTCAATCATTAAAGCAAGGAGGTTTAAAAGGGTTTGGGTGATCACATGAAACATTATACATATGTCTCGGCCAGAAAGGAGGTCATGTCTACCACTTCTCGGGAAGAAAAGCTTTGTCACTAATTGATGTAGAATTCTCATTTCAATTGATAAGATTTTGGCTTCTAATTTATTTAGACTTCCCGAGTAAGTTCCTCCTAAAATTACATTGATCCCTTCTTCCTTCACTGGGAGTTTCATGTTAGAATATCCCTCACAGGGCAAATGTAGAATCTCTCCCAAAATAATAGGATCTAAGCAGATATCAATTTCCTTAACAGTAGAAGTTACTGTTCCATTACCATAGTGCAGATTTAGATAAAACTCTCTAACCAAGTCTACATATGTAACTTCCTTGAGAGAACAGTAAAATCCCCAACCTTGGTTTTTGATCTTTGACCCAAAGGAGAAACCTTCTTTTTCAAAGAATCTAAAGTCCACATTCTTGTCGGTTTCTACCTTTCTGTCAGAGAGAGAAATTTTGCTAGGGCTAAGAGGAGACTGAGAGGGACCTGGTGCATACGCTGAAGCCGGAATGGGAGCAGAGGAGGTCTGAGAAGCTTGCCTTTTCCTGCGGACGCCTTCTTCCAGCTCACGGACTGATTTCCTTCTTTGAGAGAGTTTCATCTTTGGGGCCATTCTCACCACAAGAGCAAGCAAGGAGACTCGGAAGATCAAATGGGTGAGGAGAAGGAGGGTTACTAGAGGATGGAAAGGGATTTTGGCGGAGAGAAATGATGATTTTGAGAAGAACGGTGGAAGCTAGGGCACTCTCCAACTGCTTCAATCAAGGGAGAAAGATGCGAGAAGCTCCTTTCCCAAGGGGTGATTTGAGGTGGAGATGTGAAGGGAGAATGATCTTGGGCTAAATCCTTGGTTTTGGAGAGAATGAAGATGAGGACGATGAGTCTTGGAGGGAAGAAGACGAAGAAGAAGAAGGGGTCGGCTCATGAACGGGCTTTAAGTTAAAAAGAAAAGAGCCCGTGGGAAGTTGGCCAAGAATTTCAAGTATGCCATTGGGTTGACCCTAGGGGGTCGACTCATGATTCACAAAATTTCAGAAAAAATATGAATAAATTTCAAAAAAATTTAAAATTTTGGGAGAAAAAATTTTGCTCAATGACAAGTTGTGAGAATGATAATCTTGAGCTTTTAGGTCCAAGAGAGATGATGAAAATTGAGCTTAAAGAAATTTTGACATCGATTCCTTGGATTTGGAGAATATTTAGGTAAAAGGATCAAGAATTCCTAGATTTCTCCTAATTTCATAGAATCTATCCTCACTAAGGGCCTTTGTAAAGATATCAGCTAATTGATTTTCAGTGCAAACATATTCAAGAATTATATCTTTGTTTTGAACATGTTCTCTTATAAAATGATATCTTATTTCAATATGTTTAGACCTTGAATGTTGAATTAGATTTTTAGATAGATTTATGGTACTAGTGTTGTCACATCTTATGGGTATTTTATTAAGTTTGATACCAAAGTCTTCAAGTTGTTGCTTAATCTGTAAGATTTGAGCACAACAACTTCCGGCTGCAATGTATTCGGCCTCAGCCGTAGACAGTGCTACCGAATTTTGTTTCTTACTAAACCAGGAGATTAGGTTAACTCCAAGAAATTGGCAAGTTCCACTAGTGCTCTTTCTGTCTAATCTACATCCAGTAAAATCAGCATCTGAATATCCTAATAAATCAATCAGTGAGTCCTTAGAGTACCATAATCCTAGAGTTTGAGTACCATTTAAATATCTAAGGATTCTTTTAACAGCATTCAAGTGAGACTCTTTAGCATTAGATTGAAATCTAGCACACAAACAAACACTAAACATGATATCAGGTCTACTTGCAGTTAAATATAATAGAGAGCCAATCATACCTCTATAATATTTTAAGTCTACACATTTATCTTCTTCATCCTTGTCAAGCTTACATGAGGGGCTCATGGGTGTGCCAATTGGTTTGGAGTTCTCCATTCTAAATCTTTTGAGTAATTTCTTGGTGTACTTGCTTTGGGTGATGGAGATTTTCTCTTTTGTTTGTTTGATTTGGAGTCCGAGGAAGAATGTAAGTTCTCCCATCATGCTCATCTCGAACTCCCCCTGCATGAGCTTAGCAAAGTCTTGACAAAGAGATTCATTAGTAGATCCAAAAATAATGTCATCAACATATATTTGTATAATTAACATATCATTTTGATTTCTTTTAATGAAGAGGGTTGTGTCTACATTACCTCTTGGAAACCATTATTTAGTAAAAATTTGCTTAGCCTATCATACCAAGCCCTAGGTGCTTGTTTCAAACCATATAGAGCTTTATTTAATTTAAAAACATAATTAGGAAAAGCATGATTTTCAAAACCTGGAGGTTGTTCTACATAGACTTTGTTGGTGCAAAAATCTGCTTGCGCCGGGAAGCTGGAGTCGGGGAAGTCGCGGTCGCCGCCGGGACCTGCAAAGGAAGTCTAAACCGGAGGTGGGGTTGCTTCGGCAAGACTCTCCGATGCTCAAGTCAGTTCTCTACCTCAACAAGAATGGAGTGCTCGAACGGAGAATTTAGCAGAGTTTTGAAATAAGAAATGAGCTTATAGAATAACGTATCTGGGTCCCCCTTTTATAGACGGAGGAGGCAACGGATTGATGGCGACATTTGTAACCGTCTGGTAGTGGGCCGCCCATGGTCAGGGAAATTTATGGCGAAGGGTAGTGGAGTAGACCCGTGGCTATTGCTATGGCCTGCCACGTAGAGCCTGTTGCAGGTAGTGGAGCGGCGTCCGTTGCCGCTAGTTGTTAGGGAGTAGTGGAGTCGCGCAGCACCTGCCGCAGGGAGCGGAGCAGAATCGTGGCCGTTGACACAGTCTGTCAGAGAGTAATGGGTCTGCCGCAGGGAGTGATGGAGCCGTGCGGAATCCGCTACAAGAAGTGGAATAGGATCATGGTTGTTACTGTGACCTGTCAGGGGGCGTGGATCTGTCGGTTGAAGCTCGGCAGCGGTCGGAGTCCGACCTCTGTAGAGGTCCGGGCGGAGTCCTCCTTGCAGTTGGGGTCGTGGGTGGAGCCCGGCTTCCATGGGAGTCTGGGCGGAACCCTCTCGGAGTTGAAGTTGCGGGTGGAACCCGGCTCCCGTAGGAGTCCGGGCGAAGTCTTCCTGCAATCAAGGTTAAAGGCGAAGTCCGGCTCCCGTCGGAGTCCGGACAAGGCTTACCAGCAGTTGACGTTGAGGATGGAGCCCGACTTCCGTGGGAGTCTGGGTGGAGTCTGCTTGCTGCCGAAGTTATTGGCGGAGTCCGGCTCCCGTAGGAGTCCGGACGCAGTCTGTCTTGCGGTAGGAGTTGTCGAGAATGAAGCTCGGCTCCCGTGGGAGTCCGGGCGAAGTCTCCCTGCAATCAAGGTTAAAGGCGAAGTCCCGCTCCCGTCGGAGTCCGGACAAGGCTTACCAGCAGTTGACGTTGAGGACGGAGCCCGGCTTCCATGGGAGTCCGGGTGGAGTCTACTTGCTGCCGAAGTTATTGGCGGAGTCCGGCTCCCGTAGGAGTCTGGATGCAGTCTGTCTTGCGGTAGGAGTTGTCGAGAATGAAGCTCGGCTCCCGTGGGAGTCCGGGCGAAGTCTCCCTGCAATCAAGGTTAAAGGCAAAGTCTGGCTCCCGTCGGAGTCCGGACAAGGCTTACCAGCAGTTGACGTTGAGGACGGAGCCCGGCTTCCGTGGGAGTCCGGGCGGAGTCTGCTTGCTGCCGAAGTTATTGGCGGAGTCCGGCTCCCGTAGGAGTCCGGACGCAGTCTGTCTTGCAGTCGTTGGAGTCGTCGGTGGGACCCAGCTCCCGTAGGAGTCCGGGCAGAGCCGTCTTGTAGCTGAAGTTGTTGGTCGTCGAGGATGAAGCCCGGCTCCCGTGGGAGTCCGGGCGGAGACGTCTTGTAGCTGAAGTTGTTGGCGGAGCCATTGATTCTGTGGAGGACTTCGGCTGGGGGTATTTTATACCCAACACCAGTCCTCCTACTTCCGAGTTTGAGTTTCGAACGAAGGAAGTACGGAGAGATGGACACAGTCGAAGCCGTCCCTTCGAATCCTGCGCACCGCCGCCCCCAGATATTTTGGCATTTAATGTGTGCACGTCAAAGCCCGGTGAAGGTGACCTGAAGAGTCTTTTCAGAACCCCCGTCGGAATGCGATCCCAAGCATCATGCCATGGGAATTTGTGAACGATCAACCCTCGATAACGATGAGGGGGACATGCGCGACACGTGGCACGCACCAGTTGGCCCAGGAACACCCGCCGTCATAACTACGCTAGGATCCATCGGCTATTTAAACACCCTAATCCCTTCATGGCCTCATCCTAGTGCCTTTCTTTCGCCTGAGAGCCTTGCTCCTCAGCTGCTTCACTCGCACCAGTCCTTGCCTTCTTCAGCCCCCAATTCTTCTCTGAGGGTTCCTACGCCATGTCCTCTACCCCGGAGACCATTCTTGAAGGGATGTCTAGGGCTTGGAGGAAGGTGAGGAGGAGAATGACGGCCGGTGAGAATCTCCGTCGTTTTAAAGGGGGCTTGAGGAAGAATTCCTTCAACAATAGGAGTTTAATAACGGGGGCTGTCGGTGAAGTTATTCTGCCCGCGAATTTCGGAGTAGCAAGGCGGGGTGATACCGGTCAAGAGGGCAGAGCTGTCGTCATAAGCGGTGGCGGGATCCTTGATGCCGTCGGGGCCGAGGGACCAGAGGCGGTCGGCGTCGACGGTGGGGCAGTGGAACTTGTTGCGGGGACGGTGGAAGTAGCGCATGCCGACCTTGCCGGAGCATTTTGGGTGGTGGCTGTCACGGAGCATTCGGAGATGAAGCATATCTCTGGCATCACTACAGCTTCCAAGGTGACTCCAGCTCTTCTTGAAACAGGTCTTCGCCACTGTCGCCGTTGCCCTTACCGCCCCCGGGGATCTATCCCACCCTTTTCTCCCTAGGGTTGGGACTTCGGAGATAGAACGAAGCGAGGTGGGGCGAGAGCTGTTACATGCACTGGAGAATGCGGCTGAGAAGGACAGAGATGGGAAGAGGAGTTTGCAGCTTGGTGCGGCCTCCGGTTCATCCTTCCCGAACCGTGTTCGTGAGGCTTGCAATGATGTGTATCTTCTTCCTTTTTTTTTTTTCTTGACCCATCGGGTCTTGTAACGTCTATTCTTGTTAAATGAAAAGAAGATTTTATTACCTCGTCTACATCTCGCATTAAATAGTTGTCTGTCGAACTTCTTCATTTTCCTTTCCTCTTTCTTCCTTCTCTTCTTCTTTTCTTTTTCACGTCGTCCCAAGGTCATCGACGACCTCTTCTATTCATGTAGGGTTATCATTTGCCGAGCTCCTTTTTGGCTTTTACGCCGTTCGAAGATACCCAATTGTCATTCCGTTGATGGCTGCAGGTTCGCTCGGGGCCATTCAGGCCCGAGGTCCCTCCTAGGGCTTGAATTCGGGGATCCGAGCTTCCGTTGCCCTCGGGCACCGTTTGCTTTCCTTTTTTGCTTGGAGTTTTTTCTCCGCTGAAGTCGAAGCTGAGTTCGGCTCCCTTGGGAGTCCGAACGGAGAATCCCTCCTGAAGTTGGAGTTGTGGGTGGAGCCCGGCTCTCGTAGGAGTCCGGGTGGAGCCTTCCTTGGCATCGTGGACAGAGCCCGGCTCTCGTAGGAGTCCGGGTGGAGCCTTCCTTGGCGTCGTGGACAGAGCCCGGCTCCTGTAGGAGTCAGGGCGAAGTCTTCCTGCAATCAAAGTCATAGGCAGAGTCCGGCTCCCGTAGAAGTCCGGACAAGGCTTATCGGCAGTTGCTGTTGTCAGCGGAGCCCGGCTCCCGTAGGAGTCTGGGCGGGGTTGTCCTGTAGTTGATTCAGTGATTGGAGCCCGACTCCCGTAGGAGTCCGGGCTGGTCTTACCATCGGTCGAAATAGCTTAAGTTAGGGCAAGGTTTTCCTCTTAGGGGGCGCATATGGGCGTTGCAGGGCCTTCCCCCACCCGGTCTAAAAGGATCGGGCCTTTGACTTTGCTCAAGTTAGGGCGAGTGTTCTCCTCCTGTCCCTAACAGGGCTGTGGGGGCACATATGGGCGTTGTAAGGCCTCTCGCTTCATCCGGTCTAAAAGGAACCGGGCCTTCGACTTTGCTCATGTTAGGGTGAGGTTCTCCTCCTGTCCCTAACAGGGCTGTGGGGGCACATATGGGCGTTGTAAGGCCTCTCTCCCATCTGGTCTAAAAGGATCGGGCCTTCGACTTTGCTCAAGTTAGGGCGAGTGTTCTCCTCCTATCCCTAACAAGGCTGTGGGGGCACATATGGGCGTTGTAAGGCCTCTCGCCCCATCCGATCTAAAAAGAATCGGGCTTTCGACTTTGCTCAAGTTAGGGCGAGGTTCTCCTCCTGTCCCTAACAGGACTGTGGGGGCACATATGGGCGTTGTAAGGCCTCTCCCCCCATCCGGTCTAAAAGGAACCGGGCCTTCGACTTTGCTCAAGTTAGGACGAGGTTCTCCTCCTGTCCCTAACAGGGCTGTGGGGGCACATATGGGCGTTGTAAGGCCTCTCCCTCCATCCGATCTAAAAGGAACCGGGCCTTCGACTTTGCTCAAGTTAGGGCGAGGTTCTCCTCCTGTCCCTAACAGGGCTGTGGGGGCACATATGGGCGTTGTAAGGCCTCTCCCCCCATCCGGTCTAAAAGGAACCGGGCCTTCGACTTTGCTCAAGTTAGGGCGAGGTTCTCCTCCTGTCCCTAACAGGGCTGTGGGGGCACATATGGGCGTTGTAAGGCCTCTCCCCCCATCCGGTCTAAAAGGAACCGGGCCTTCGACTTTATGAGGTTGCCCTTTTGTTTTTGATACAGTTTGCTTGAATTGTCCAAAGACACATGGGTATATGATTTTCGATTAAAACGAAGTCACTGATAGTACATCCGTAAGTTTTTTGAGCTCCACAGTCGTGGGAGGTCGGCTCCTCCGAGCTCCTTAAGATAATAAGTTTCGGGCCGAACCACTTCTTTGACCTCATAAGGTCCCTCCCAGTTTGGGGCGAGCTTCCTCCGGTCCTGAGGTTGCGAGACAGCAGCTCGTCGTAGCACTAGATCTCCTACTTTAAAGGCTTTGTTCTTGACCTGGGCGTTGTAATATCGAGCAACTTTCTGTCTGTAGGCTGTCATTCGAACCTGAGCAATCTCCCGTCTCTCTTCCAGCAGGTCGAGATTGGCTCTGAGACTTTGTGCATTTTGGGATTCGTCGAATGCCACGACTCGTGCCGACGGGAGTTTAAGCTCGATCGGGATGACGGCTTCCGTACCAAAGGCTAAAGCAAAGGGAGTCTCCCCTGTAGGTAATCTCTGGGTAGTTCGATACGCCCATAGCACGTGATAAAGCTCGTCCGCCCAAGTTCCTCTTGCTTTTTCAAGCCTTGTCTTAATTCCCTGCAAAAGAGTTCTGTTGGTTACCTCGGCTTCGCCGTTCGCCTGAGGATGGGCTACTGATGTGAAGTTGTGGGAGATGTTTAGATCTTCACAGAATTCGGTGAATCTTGCTCCCGCGAATTGCCGTCCGTTATCAGTGATTAGGGTTCTAGGCAGACCGAACCTGCACACAATTGACTTTCAGACAAAATCTTGTACTTTTGCTTCTGTGATTTTTGCCAGTGGTTCGGCTTCAACCCATTTGGTGAAGTAGTCAATCGCCACAAGGAGGAACTTCCTTTGCCCAGACGCCATGGGAAAGGGGCCAAGGATGTCCATCCCCCATTGTGCAAAAGGCCATGGGGCACTTAGGGATGTGAGCTCAGTGGTGGGCTGTCTCTGGACGTTGGCGTATCTCTGGCATCGATCGCACTTTTTGACATATTCAATCGAATCATGATGCATCGTTGGCCAGTAATACCCTTGGCGGAGTAGCTTGTGGGATAAAGATCTGGCACCCAAATGGTTTCCGCAAGCTCCCTCGTGTACTTCCCATAAAGCGTAGTCAGCTTCCGAGGGCCGGAGGCACCTTAAGAGGGGCAAGGAGTATGATCTTTTGTACAATTTGCCCTCATAAAGGATGTACCGGGAGGCTTGATTTCAGAGCTTTCGAGCCTCCTTCGCATCTCGGGGAAGAACTCCATCTCTAAGATAGGTCATCAGCGGGTCGACCCAGCTGGGCTCGTGGTCGATCTCCATTACAGGCCGTGATTCTTCTGTACTCGGATGTTTTAGAACTTCAAAGAGGATGCCTTTGGGCAATTCGGTCGGAGCCGACGTGGCCAGCTTGGAGAGAAGGTCGGCTCTGGTATTCTCCGACCTTGGAATTTGCCTAATGTCGAAGTTGCTAAAGGCGGGGGTAAGCTCCTTCACTTTCTCAAGGTACCTGGCCATACTGTCTTCCCGTGCTTCATAACTCCCGCTGACTTGTCCCACCACAAGTTGGGAATCACTGTGCACCTGGAGTTGACCTATTCCCAGCTCTTTGGCGATCCTTAATCCTGCAATCAGAGCCTCATATTTCGCTCCATTGTTTGTTGCGGGGAACTCGAAACGCAGAGCGTACTCCACGATGACTCCCTCCGGGCTGACCAAGATCAGGCCTGCACCCGCGCCTACCATGTTGGAAGATCCGTCCACATAGAGGGTCCAAAAGCAATCGGAGGGACTGGCTTCTTCGTTGGGGGAGTTCGGTTGAGACTTCAGGTTGTCAACTCTGCTTTGCTCAGGTTCGGCCTCCTCTAGGATGGTGCATTCTACAATGAAATCTGCCAATATTTGGGCCTTTACTGCCAGTCTAGGTCTGTAGTTGATGTCGAATTTCATGAGCTCGATCGCCCATTTTGCCATCCTTCCAGAGGTATCAACTCGGTGCAAGACCGCCTTGATCGGTTGATCGGTGAGTAGCGTCACAGTGTGCCCTTGAAAGTAAGGTCGGAGTCTTCGAGCTGCAACCAACAAGGCGTAGGTCAGTTTTTCTAATTTAGTGTACCTTATCTCGACGTCCCTCAATGCGCGGCTAATGTAGTAGATCGGTCGCGGACTTTCGTTTCTTCTTTGACAAGGACAGCTGCGAGGGCCGTGGGAGAGACTGCCAGGTACAAAAATAGTTCCTCCCCAGGTTCGGGCTTCGCCAGTAGTGGGGGTGAGCTAAGGTAGCTTTTTAATTCTTCGAATGCCTGTTGGCATTCAGAGGTCCAACAGAAGTTCTTCGGCTGCTTGAGGGTTTGAAAGAAGGGCAAACATCGTTCGGCCGACCTCGCGACAAAGCAATTAAGAGCCGCTATCCTTTCTGTGAGGCACTGAACCTCCTTGATCGACCTTGGGACAGTCATCTCTTGGATGGCGCAAATTTTCTCTGGATTGGCCTCAATTCCGTGCCCCGATACCATGAAGCCCAGGAACTTTCCTGAGGTTACCTCAAAAGCGCATTTGGTTGGGTTCAGCTTCATTCTATACTTTCGAAGAGCGTCAAAGGTTTCCTCGAGGTCGACGATATGATTTCTGGAAGACCTGCTTTTTACAAGCATATCGTCCACGTAAACCTCCATGTTTCGACCGATCTGCTCTTTGAAGATTTTGTTCACCAGTCGTTGGTAGGTTGCGCTCACGTTCTTGAGGCCGAATGGCATGACCCTGTAGCAGTAAAGGCCACGATTAGTGATGAAAGCTCTCTTTTCTTCATCTTCCGATGCCATTCTAATCTGATTATAGTCGGAGAACGCGTCCATAAAAGTGAGGAGCTCATGGCCTGAGGTAGCGTCCACCAGTTGGTCGATCCTGGGAAGGGGGTAGCTGTCCTTTGGACAAGCCTTATTCAGCTTTTTGAAGTCTATACACATCCTCCACTTGCCGTTTGCTTTTTTGACCAAAACAACATTGGAGATCCACTCAGGATAATTGACTTCCTTAATAAATCCAGTCTTGAGAAGCTTATCCACTTCCTCGGCTATCGCCTTCTGCCTCTCCGGGGCATGACTCCGGATTTTTTCTTTTGTCGGCCGATGTTTTGGGTCGACTGCCAGATGATGTTCCATGACTTCTGTGTCGATCCCCGGCATATCCGTCGGGACCCATGCGAAAATGTCCGCATTCCTTCGGAGGAAATCAACAAGACGCATCCTCACCTCCTCCCCCAGGTTGGAGCCAATTAACACAACATGCTCCGTGTTCCCATCATTCAAAGGGATTGGTATTAGATCTTCGATTGGACTGCCCCTCTCTTCAATGAGGTCATTGCGAGCATCCAATCCATCGACCGGGCAGAGGTCCGCTTGATCGCTTCTTTGCAAGGCGATGTTGTAGCAGTGTCTGGCCAGGGCTTGGTCTCCCCGGACCTCTCCGATCCCCTGGATGGTGGGGAACTTCAATTTCAAATGGTAGGTTGAAACGACAGCTCTGAGGGCATTGAGGCCGGGTCGGCCAAGGATTGCATTGTAGGCAGATGGCGCCTTTACCACCAGAAAATTCACCAGAGCTCTGGACTGCTTTGGATACTGACCCGCGGTCACAATCAGCACTATCATTCCTTCCGTCGGAACGGCGTCACCGATAAACCCTATCAAGGGGGAGCAAATCGGTCTCAGATGACCACCAAGAGTGGTCATTCTTGAAAAGGCGTTGTAGAACAAGATGTCGGCTGAACTCCCGTTGTCGACGAGAATGCGACGGATGTCGTAATTTGCAATGTTCAAGGAAACTACGACCGCGTCGTTATGAGGGAATTGGACTCCTTGGGTGTCTTCTTCGGTGAAGGTTATGGGTTCTTCAACTTTTTGCCGCTTGGGGGATGCAGCCGGTACGTTGGTTGCCTCCCGCCGGGGTTCCCCCGAGACGGTATTGACGGAACCCGGCAGAGGCCGGTCACCCGGCCACTCCCCATCGGTGATCATAGCCAGAGGCAGTTGTGCAAAGACCTCGTGAGAAGGCATCAGATGAGGGAAGGAGGAGTGGGTGCCGGAAAAGATGGCCGGAAGAGGATCCGTTGAGCACTCCTTTAAGAACAAGGGTACTGCGAAGGTTCAAGCCGCCCTTCCTCTAGCGCCAATCCTGTTGGTGCAAAAATCTGCTTGCGCCGGAGAAGCTGGAGTCGGGGAAGTCGCGGTCGCCATCGGGACCTGCAAAGGAAGTCTAAACCGGAGGTGGGGTTGCTCCGGCAAGACCCTCCGACGCTCAAGTCAGTTCTCTGCCTCAACAAGAATGGAGTGCTCGAACGGAGAATTTAGCAGAGTTTTGAAATAAAAATGAGCTTATAGAATAACGTATCTGGGTCTCCCTTTTATAGACGGAGGAGGCAACGGATTGATGGTGACATTTGTAACCGTCTGGTAGTGGGCCGCCCATGGTCAGGGGAATTTATGGCGAAGGGTAGTGGAGTAGACCCGTGGCTATTGCTATGGCCTGCCACGTAGAGCCTGTTGCAGGTAGTGGAGCGGCATCCATTGCCGCTAGTTGTCAGGGAGTAGTGGAGTCGCGCAGCACCTGCCGCAGGGAGCGGAGCAGAATCGTGGCCGTTGACACAGTCTGTCAGAGAGTAATGGGTCCGTCGCAGGGAGTGATGGAGCCGCGCAGAATCTGCTACAAGAAGTGGAACAGGATCATGGTTGTTATTGTGACCTGTCAGGGGGTGCGGATCTGTCGGTTGAAGCTCGACAGCGGTCGGAGTCCGGCCTCTGTAGAGGTCCGAGCGGAGTCCTCCTTGCAGTTGGGGTCGTGGGTGGAGCTCGACTTCCGTGGGAGTCCGGGCGAAACCCTCTCAGAGCTGAAGTTGCGGGTGGAACCCGGCTCCCATAGGAGTCCGGGCGAAGTCTTCTTGCAATCAAGGTTAAAGGCGAAGTCCGGCTCCCGTCGGAGTCCGGACAAGGCTTACCAGCAGTTGACGTTGAGGACGGAGCCCGACTTCTGTGGGAGTCCGGGCGGAGTCTACTTGCTGCCGAAGTTATTGGCGGAGTCCGGCTCCCGTAGGAGTCCGGACGCAGTCTGTCTTGCGGTAGGAGTTGATGAGAATGAAGCTCGGCTCCCGTGGGAGTCCGGGCGAAGTCTCCCTGCAATCAAGGTTAAAGGCGAAGTCCGGCTCTCGTCGGAGTCCGGACAAGGCTTACCAGCAGTTGACGTTGAGGATGGAGCCCGGCTTCCGTGGGAGTCTGCTTGCTGCCGAAGTTATTGGCGGAGTCCGGCTCCCGTAGGAGTCCGGACGCAGTCTGTCTTGCGGTAGGAGTTGTTGAGAATGAAGCTCGGCTCCCGTGGGAGTCCGGGCGAAGTCTCCCTGCAATCAAGGTTAAAGGTGAAGTCCGGCTCCCGTCGGAGTCCGGACAAGGCTTACCAGCAGTTGACGTTGAGGACGGAGCCCGGCTTCCGTGGGAGTCCGGGCGGAGTCTGCTTGCTGCCGAAGTTATTGGCGGAGTCCGGCTCCCGTAGGAGTCCGGACGCAGTCTGTCTTGCAGTCGTTGGAGTCGTCGGTGGGACCCAGCTCCCGTAGGAGTCCGGGCGGAGCCGTCTTGTAGCTGAAGTTGTTGGTCGTCGAGGATGAAGCCCGGCTCCCGTTGGAGTCCGGGCGGAGACGTCTTGTAGCTGAAGTTGTTGGCGGAGCCGTTGATTCTGTGGAGGACTTCGGCTGGAGGTATTTTATACCCAACAGACTTCTTCAGCAATATATCCATTCAAAAATGCACTTTTGACATCCATTTGAAATAATTTAAATTTCATAAAGCAAGTATATGCAAGTAGAAGTCTAATGGCCTCTAATCTAGCAACAGGTGCAAAGGTCTCATCAAAATCAATTCCTTCTTCTTGATTATAACCTTTAGCAACTAATCTTGCTTTATTTCTTATTACATTTCCATGTTCATCTAATTTGTTCCTAAAGACCTATTTGTGCCAATTATTGAATAATTTTTAGGTCTTGATACCAAAATCCATACATTATTTCTTTCAAATTGATTAAGTTCCTCTTGCATTGCATTAATCCAATTATAATCATTTTCAGCTTCTTCAATAGTTTTTGGTTCAAGATGAGATACAAAAGTACAATGATTAAATACTTCTCTAAGTGAAGAACGAGTTTTTACCCCATGCATAGGATCACCAATAATTAGCTCCTTAGGGTGATTGTGAACATACCTCCATTCTTTGGGTAGGTCATTTGTACCTTGAGGTTGTTCTTGATGTTCTTCACCTCCCTCATCCTGTTTGTCTTCATGTTCCTTATCCTCTTGAATTGTTGAATCTTTCAGAGTGATCTCCTTCATTCCTTCTATAAGAGGATCTGCATCATCAACACCTTCATTCTTCCTTGAAGGAAGATCGTTAGATTCATCAAAGACAACATGTATGGACTCCTCTACTACTAAAGTTCTTTTGTTAAAAACTCTAAAAGCTTTACTAGTGGAGGAGTAACCAAGAAAGATTGCTTCATCTGATTTTGCATCAAATTTTTCAAGTCTTTCTTTACCATTATTTAACACAAAATATTGGCAACCAAAAATATGAAAATAAGCAATATTAGGTTTTCTTTCTTTTCAAAGCTCATAGGGGATTTTCTTTAAAATTTGTCTAATCAAAGCACGATTTAAAATGTAACATGCTGTGTTGATTGCTTCCGCCTAAAAATATCTTGGAAGGTTGCTTTCACAAAGCATGGTACGGGCCATTTCTTCTAAGGTTCTATTTTTCCTTTCTACTACCCCATTTTGTTGGGGTGTCCTAGGAGCAGAGAAGTTATGGCCAATTCTCTTTTCATCACAAAAGTTTTCAAAGTCTTGATTTTCAAATTCAGTTCCATGATCGCTTCGAATATTTTGAATTGAAAATCCTTTCTCATTAGTGACTTTTCGATAAAATTTAGTGAAAATATGAAAAGTTTCATCTTTGTGAGCTAAAAAGAAAATCCAAGTAAAACGAGAATAATCATCTATAATTACAAAACCATATCATTTTCCTCCTAGACTTGTGGTTCTAGTAGGTCCAAATAAGTCCATATGCACAAGCTCTAAAGGTCTAGAGGTTGAAACAATATTTTTGGATTTAAATGAAACTCTTGTTTGTTTACCTAGTTGGCATGCATCACAAATTCTATCCTTTTCAAAATTCAATTTTGGCAAACCAAGAACTAATTCTTTCTTAATTAATTTTGAAAGAGAATGCATGCTAATGTGTGCAAGTCTGCGATGCCAAAACCAACTAGTCTCATTAATTTTAGCATTCAAGGATACTAGGCATTGCATGTTTATTTTGGCTAAATCATTTAAATCTACCATATAAACATTACCATGTCTATGTCCAATAAATTTAATGCCATCATTAATAGGACTAGTTACAATGCAAACAGACGATTCAAAAATAACTTTATATCCTTTATCACAAAATTGACTAATGCTTAGTAAATTATGCTTTAAACCATCTACTAACAAAATATTTTCAATGTATTTGGAGGGAGTGATACCAATGTTACCTATACCGATGATCTTTCTTTTGCCATTGTCTCCAAAGGTGACCATCCCTCCATCCTTAGCATCAAGAGTGATGAATTGGGATTCATCACCAGTCATGTGTCTCGAGCATCCACTGTCAAGATACCATTTTCTGTTTCCTCCTTGGGATGCTAGACACACCTGCAAGCAAAAGTCAAGTTTTTGTTTTAGGTACCCAAGCTTTCTTGGGTCCTTTTTGGTTAGTCATAATGGTTCCTTCTGGAACTCATATTTTTTTTACAGTTGAGTTTGCAGACTTGTTAGAGAAGTAAGTGTATGACTAATGTCTACTCTACCACATTTGAAGCAAGTAATATTAGAAGACTTGTTACTTAAAGAGTTTACATAAATATTTTTCAGATATTTTTGTTTCTTCAAGGGGTTATAGCCAAGTCCAGCCTTATCATACATGGCTTTTTGATTATCAAGAATCATATTAAGTTTATTTGAACTCAAGGTGAATTTTTCTACTATTGATTTTAGCTTGGCAATTTCATTCTTTAAACTTTGATTTTCTTGAAGCAGGGTAGATTTTTCAATTGAAATGTTTTCATTTTGTTTCAATAAAGATTGATTTTTTAATTTTAGATCTTTGTTCTTCATCCCTAGTTTCTTTAATTCATCAACTAAATCATAAAAAGCTTCATGTAATTCTTCAAATGTAAAGTCACTAGGAGTTTCAGAAATTACCTCATTTTCATGTGCCATAAGGCACAGGTTGGCTTGTTCGGTTGAGTTTTCCTCGTCGGAGCTTGAGTCATCACTCGCACTCCAAGTGGCCATCATGGCCTTCTTCTTGTACTTCTTGGGACCTTTCTTCAGTTGTGGGCATTCGGATTTGAAGTGTCCCAGCTTCTTGCATTCGTAGCAGATAAGGGGTTGGTCTTTCTCTTTTTTTTTGCTCTGTTCCCCTTTTGTGAATGGCCTCTTCCTCATCCCTTGTTTTCTTTTTCTCAAAAATTTCTTGAATCTTTGGGTAATGAGTGCCATCTCTTCATCCTGTTCTTCATCTTCAGTGTCATCAGTTTCTTCATCTGGTGGAGCTATGGATTTGAGGGCAATTGTTCTTTTCTTTTTGACTTCTTCCTCTTGATGTTACTTCATGCTTAGCTCATGAGTCATCAATGATCCAAGAAGCTCTTTCAAGGGTAGAACGTTCAAGTCCTTAGGTTCTTGGATGACAGTCACTTTGGCTTCCCAAGTTCTTGGTAAGGACCTAAGAATCTTTCTTACAAGCTCACTGTTAGTATAGGACTTACCAAGACTCTTTAAATCATTAATAATATCAGTAAAGCGAGTAAACATTTTAGTTATGGACTCATCATGCTCCATTTTAAACAATTCATACTTATGCACAAGCATGTTGATTTTAGACTCCTTTACTTGATTGATTCCCTCATGGGTTACTTCTAACCTATCCCATATTTCTTTAGCAGATGAGCAAGTAGAAATGCGATTAAATTCGTTAGCATCAAGAGCACAATAAAGAATATTCATTGCTTTAGCATTTAATTGGGCCATCTTCTTATCAACCTCATCCCATTCTTTCTCAGGTTTGGCTGATTCCTCACCATCTATAATTTTAGTGGGTGTGTGAGGACCGTTCACTATGATATTCCACATATCATAGTCGAGTGCTTGAATGAATATTTTCATCCGAGCTTTCCAATAGGTGTAATTAGACCCATTGAAAAGTGGAGGTCGGTTGGTGGATTGCCCCTCGGCTAGAGAAGTGCCGACATGAGTTGCCATAGATCTTTGGCTCTTTGATTGTTTAGATCAAAGAAGGGCTAGAGCACCGGGCTCTGATACCACTTGTTGCCCAGCTATGCAACCCAAGAGGGGGGGTGAATTGGGTTTCTAAAAATTTTAAGCTTAACTTATGACTTGTGAGAAATGTTTGACAAAGCTAAATAGATAGGGTGAGTAGAAATAATTCAAGGCTAATAGCAAGAGCAAGAATGCAAGAGAATAATGAAGAGATAAAGAAGAGCAATTAAACACACACCAAACAAAAGGATTTATAGTGGTTCGGTGCCAACCTTGCACCTACATCCACTCCCCAAGCTCTTACTTGAGAATTTCAATCCACTAATCTTGTATTCAACCCGAATACAAATGTCGGAAACTTCGACTCTAGCTATTCCAAGCTAGTCCACTTATTTCTCGGATACAAGCCAACCCAATACACTTCGATTCTAGGTTCGGATCAACCTTTCCTTATTTTGGAACCCTTCCAAAACAAAAATAATAACTCAAAATGAGAATAACAATCAATAGCATAAATAAGTACAAACAAAGCTCCTTTAATGAGCGAATATGACTTTAAATACACTTTACTCAAGAGAAGAAGACCCTTTTTGGATTTTCTCAAGGTGGTTGGAGACTTGAATATGCACTTGAGGAGTTGGTGAGCTTGGATTAAAGGCTTCTTGAATGCTTTGAATGAGCTCTTGCTTAGGGCTGAAAAGTTAGCTTGAAATTCTTTTTTCAAAATCTCTCTACTTGAATGCTCTTTTTTTTTCTTCTTGTTGATTCCCATCTTTTTATCCTTTTTATAGCTTTAAGAAATAGTGAAAATCATTCTAGACTGAAAAAGAGTTGTTAGACTGCATTAAATGAGCATTAAAAGTATTTAAAATGGGTTAAAAACTAGCCGTTGCGGAAAAATCCCGTCACAGGGGTCGACTCATGAGTCGACTCATGCCTGGGGGTCGACTCATGGGTCGACCTCTGTGGAAAAATATCACAGAATCAAACGGGATCCGAGGTTCTGTAAAACTGGCAAAAAGACCCGCAGAGGTCGACTCATGAGTCGACTCATGTCTTGGGGGTCGACTCATGGGTCGACCTCTGTGGAAAAATATCACAGAAGTGAACGGGATCCATGGTTCTGTAAAACTGGCAAAAAAACCCGCAGAGGTCGACTCATGAGTCCACTCATACCTTGGAGGTCGACTCATGGGTCGACTCACAGGGTGTGCCAAGTCTGTGCCGGCCAGGAATTTCAGCGTGCCAGTCATCTCATGTGCCATGAGTCGACTCATGGGTCGACTCATGATTTTCAATCATGCATATCTTTCAAAATATAAGTCCAAAATCAATAAAATTTTTACCATTGGATCACAAATCTTTTGTTCTATCATTTGATACTATCAAATCAGAGTTTTGGTAAAATTATGATTTTGCCCCTGAAGAGCAATAAGACTTTTTCAAGTGAGAAATATTAGTACCCCTTCAACTGCTTTGTAATCATCAAAATCAATCTAAGGAGCAACAGTTTGGTATATTTCTTCGATATGCTTGTCATTTGTTATGACTCCAATTGCACCCTTGTTTGATTTTTGGCATGATAATATAATTACTATTATGAATAGTAGAAACATATCTAATTGCATAATTTATCGTATATATTTTATACAATTGTAGTTAGGATGTGCCGTGATCAGTTTAAAGTCCCTGGTAAAAATTATATTAAGTTGTAATATTGGGATTCACTTTTAAATCAAAAATCGAATTCTTAAGATCAATTGGTGTCAAAAAAAGTATAAATGGTAATTTTCTTATTAGGTTCGTATGCTGGCCTGGCCAACTCTATTGATGTCTAAGAAAAGCTATGGGAAGTCTCCCACCTACTTACCTGATCAATTTGGTCTTGTTAAATTTCTGACTTAGATTGATTAGTGATGTAGACACTACAAGGATCTTCCTTCAAACTTGGTCGATAGAGTATGTCAAAATCTTAGAGAGCTTGTTGTGCTATCCATAAAGCTTACTATAGATATTGATATGATGTTGATCAAGTGCATATTGATGTTTATAGCATATTTGAATAGTGTTACTTTATTGTGCTATCTACAAGGGCAGCATTGTTTGGATATGACCATATAGAATTGAAGGGTCAACTTAACTAGAACACTATAGTTTGTTGTGTTGCCCGCAAGACTATATGTGATCTAGAGGTCAGAAAGAAAGATGTTGAGAATTGTAGAGGTACAATTAGTAAAGAGTTTGTTGGGAAATATGTCCCAAAAGCTAATCATCAATCTATTGACAGTTGAGCAACCTTGTATTGTAATTGATTTGTTAATAAATAAAATATATTTTTGATATTTTCATCATAAAAAAATCTTCTAATGAACTCCGTTGTTGTGATGAAGTCCTTAGGACTATTTAGGTTCGATAAAGAGAAAATTTATCGATTAGTCCTTAAAACTGTTCACGATCAAATGATAGGCTGTTAATAAGGACGACAGCTTCTATCGAGCATAGGTCACCATAGGCCATATGGATTGATTGTCCTCTTAACTAAGGAGTATGGAGATACTGATATGGCATACAGGTGAGATATAAGGGTACATCATCATTGAACATGACCAACTCCAGAGCATTCTACTGTCGAGAATATCTCTGATGGGATATAGGTATAAGTGTCCCTTAGATCTGAGATCGCCTCAGTGACTTGCAAGCAACTCACTGTGCTTTGGTACTGGACTAACTGAATTTCTAATTCAGTGATGGAAGGCTTCTGAGCACAGTCAAGTATTTGTGAAGTCGGAGTGTGATCAAGATGGGATTGACCACTTCAAGAGTTGGAGAAGAATGAGTTGCTGTATTTCAAGTTAGCAAAACTTTGGCTAGGATAATCCATCAGATGGATTTGATATTTTGAAATACAATGTGGATAATCTGATCAGAGTTGACAGTTGAACTCTGAGGTATCCTATGAGCATTTTGGTCAAGAAGATTAATTATATCAAAACTATATCCGCATGGATTCTAAGGATGTTGTTCTACATATTCGACCTATCCGACCGTCGGGTACCATTGCTAGATGGTCACTTCGATTGGTACAAAAATTTATTTCTGTGCTATCAGCTTAGGTTCGAACCTATGAGATCACATACATTAGAGTTTATGATCCGATTAGATGGTTGATCAATGATTAAGAACCGTTCTAGGGTTAAACGATCAATACGATTGACATTTAACCTAGTGCAAGTGTTGCAGGAGAATCGATTAGCAATTCGATTGCTAATTGGCTTAATTTGATTAAGTTAAATAATTGAGATTAAGTCTAATTAAATATAATTTAATTATATTTGGTTTGATCTTGATTGGATTAAGTTCAATTGGTTTATTGGACAAGCCAAGTGCAAGAAAAAACTAGTCTTAGTTCAATTAGGACTTGGGTCAACCTAATTTCTAATTCGATTAGAAAATTAAATCAGATTTAAATCTAATTTAATCTGATTAAATTAAATTTTTAATTGGGTTAAGATCTATTTTAATTATATTAATTTAGTTTTGGTTTGATTTGGTTTGAGAAACCAAATTTGAACAAGTCATAGATTGAATCCTAGTAAGACTAGGATTCCACCTTGCGCCACCTTAGCCCCCCACTCCCACTCTCTCTCATCCCATACCCACTCTCTCTTATTTTGTATGACAAAACCCTCTCTCTTAGGTCTTGATGTACATCCAAAACTTTCCTCTCTTTCTCTCTTTCATGGAATGTGGTTGTGGACCAAGTCAAAGTAGAAATTAGTTTGGATTTCAAATTCTATGAGATAGAGTTTTAGGAAACCAAAACTCTTTCCTTATGGTATTGATTTTATCTAATTTTTTTTAAAAATTTTTATGACTTTTATGGAACGTAATATGCACCCTTTTCTGATGGTCCATGGTAGAAAAAAGAAGGAAGGGGTGCCCAAGAGTTGGGCACCCCTTGTCTTGCCCTATTTGGATTTTTCTTGACTAGGTATTTGACCTAGATAAAGATTCTTTATATCTCATTATTTAAAATGAATTTATTCTTAAAATTTTTGTGGATTATAGACCATTGAGAGACCTTTAGGGTGTGTGAAAATTAGAGAGAAAGAGTGTTGGGGTGTGGAGATATAATAGACACAAATCTAAGTATCTGGGTTAGAGCAAAAAGAAGAAGAAGAGGGTCTTCTTCTAGGGTTGCTGAGTTCACCTCTTTTCTTCCTCCATCTATGAGTTTTCTAAAAGTGTCTCACATCTAAAACTTCTTCTACTTCTCATCTTTGAAAGAGTTCAAATCAAGAAGAAGGAGGCATCTGATCGACCATCGAAGAAGGATCAGCATAGTACTAGCATACTGTGCTGATTTTCTAAATCAGGACTTCTGATCGTGATTCGTGGGCTCGTGTGGATGACTCCTAGAGATTGGATATATGTGTGGCTCACAACATCATCCTCAAGTCTGAATCAGCAAAGTTAAAACATCTAACTTGCAAGGTAATAGATCTGATCTATTATATTTTACATACATTAGATGTAGCATAGAAACATGTTGATATGATCAACATGTAGTTCTTGCTCTTTATATTTTAATTTTTGATTTAATACCATATAATAATCATGTAATAGGATCTTAGATCTAGGAATTCTCTAGTTTTATAAGATAAATTTTTATTTATTTTAGTCTTTCGTTGTCTGATCTTGAAAAAGTTTCAAGATCTAACCCCGAAATCCTAGATCTGGTTCCTTCAATTGGTATTAGAGCCTAGGTTGTTTATTACATAATTATTTATATGTGCTTAGATTATTTCTTAGATTAGATCTAATTTATAATCTGATTGTTAAATCTAAAATTAAAATTTTTAGATCAATCACGAACTGTAGCTTGTCCTGCTGTAAGGTTTACTCCTTACAGTGCAAAGGTTGTCCTAGTTCATGTAGATCTATCTTTAATCATAAATTTGTTAAATATGATCTAGATTAAATTTATAATTTATTAGATTTAAAAAATATTTAAATTTAAAATAAATCTCTTTGTTAATAATTTTTATACAAAGAACCATCATATATTTGTCTGAAAAATTTGCGCAGTTTAAAGTTGAAATTATTTCAATTACATGAAGCTGTTTAGATTAGATCTAAAGTAGTTTCATGCTTATTTCACTTGCATTTTGATTATGAATCTAACATGCAACTTAGTTGGTAGAACCATATTGTAAAAATATTTTACAAATATGAAAATTATTTTCGAAAAGTCGAACCCCAACTGTCAGCCCAAAACTTAATTGAGAATTAAGAAGGTGTTTGATTAGGTTCTAGGATTGTGAATTGAAGAACCTAAGACACAAACCATAACACATTGGATTAATAGGTTTGTGGGAATTAGGTCCATTAATTGGGTTAGACCTAAGGTTAGAGTAAAGATGGACTTAATTAGAGAATTGACTAAATCTAATCAATTGCTGTCTTAGATTAGGTCAAGGATTCTCTAGATCAATTACAATAGTTGTAGTGGATCAAGTCTATATCTTTAATGAGAACCAAATGGACTTGATTCTTGGCTAAGCGGTCTAGCATGAACTGTTAGGTTGATCTAATCGAAACTAATTAAACCAGTTGGTGTCTCAGGTAAATCAGACCGATGGTTTTTAATTGGCAGCCTGCTTACCTGACCATTTCTGATGGTGTCTAAGGCAAGCTTTGGCAGATCCTCCCACCGATCGAACTTATCTGACCTCTTGATGAAATTATGTTTTGATCGGATCACTTGACTATTCAAGTTGATCCATGTCAGCTAGATAAATCAGTGTGACTGATTTAGGTGCTCCTAGACCAGCCCTTTTAAATGGTCTCCCTTAAGCTGACTTGGTGAAGCCAGTGGGAGGATCATGATAAGTTGGTTCATCTGATCTCCTCCTCTAAATCAATTAAATCATCAAAAATTATCAAGTCCTTAAAATGAAATAGTTATGGTGATAACTAGATCATAGCCTCCCATTAAGTGGATGATAATGGGTCCATCAGTTGTGTTGGGTATAAAATACCCTCGGTCGAAGTTCTTGGCGGGATTGACCCACGCAAGTCTCTTCCGACTTTCAACTACTGTTGGTGAACTCCCCTCGCTCCACCCAGACTCTTAAGGGAGCCGGGCCTCATCCTCGACTCCAACGGCTGCGGACAGACTTCGTCCGGACTCCTACGGGAGCCGGACTCCGCATGCGACTTCAACTGCAAGTAGACTTCGCCCGGACACCTATGAGAGCCGGGCTCCATCCTCAACTTCAACTGCTAGTAAGCCTTGTTCGGACTCCTACGGGAGTCGGACTTCGCCTTTGACTTTAATTGCAGGAAGACTCCACCCGGACTCCTACGGGAGCCGGGCCTCGTCCTTGACTCCAACGACTGCGGACGGACTTCGTCCGGACAACTACGGGAGTCGGACTCCGCCTGCGACTTTAATCGCAAGTAGACTTTGCCCGGACTCCTACGGGAGTCGGGCTCCGTCCTCAACTTCAACTGCTGGTAAGCCTTGTCTGGACTCCTACGGGAGTCAGACTTCACCTTTGACTTTAATTGCAAGAAGACTCCACGCGGACTCCTAAGGGAGCCGGGCCTCATCCTCGACTCCAACGGCTGCGGACAGACTTCGTCCGGACTCCTACGGGAGCCGGACTCCACCCACGACTTCAACCGCAAGCAGACTTCGCCCAGACTCCTACAGGAGCCGGGCTCCATCCTCAACTTCAACTGCTGGTAAGCCTTGTCCGGACTCCTACGGGAGCCAGACTTTGCCTTTGACTTTAATTGCAGGAAGACTCCACCCGGACTCCTACGGGAGCCGGGCCTCATCCTCGGCTCCAACGACTGCGGACGGACTTCGTCTGGACTCCTACGGGAGCCGGACTCCATCCACGACTTCAACCGAAAGTAGACTTCACCCAGACTCCTACGGGAGCCGGGCTCCGTCCTCAACTTCAACAGCTGGTAAGCCTTGTCCGGACTCCTACGGGAGCTGGACTTCGCCTTTGACTTTAATTGCAGGAAGACTCCACCCGGACTCCTAAGGGAGCCGGGTCTCATCCTCGACTCCAATGGCTGCGGACAGACTTCGTCCGGACTCCTACGGGAGCCAGACTCCACCTGCGACTTCAACAGGAAGTAGACTTCGCCCGGACTCCTACGGGAGCCGGGCTCCGTCCTCAACTTCAACTGCTGGTAAGCCATGTCCGGACTCCTACGGGAGCCGGACTTCGCCTTTGACTTTAATTGCAGGAAGACTCCACCCGGACTCCTACGGGAGCCGGGCCTCATCCTCGACTCCAACGGCTGCAGATAGACTTCTATGGGAGCCGGACTCCGCCAACAACTTCAACCGCAAGTAGACTTCGCCCGGACTCCTACGGGAGCCGGGCTCCGTCTTCAACTTCAACTGCTGGTAAGCCTTGTCCGGACTCCTACGGGAGTCGGACTTCGCCTTTGACTTTAATTGCAGGAAGACTTCACCCGGACTCCTATGGGAGCCGGGCCTCATCCTCGACTCCAACGGCTACGGACAGACTTCGTCCAGACTCCTATGGGAGCCGGACTCCGCCCGCGACTTCAACCGCAAGTAGACTTCGTCCGGACTCCTACGGGAGCCGGGCTCCATCCTCAACTTCAACTGTTGGTAAGCCTTGTCCGGACTCCTATGGGAGCCGGACTTCGCCTTTGATTTTAATTGCAAGAAGACTCCATCCGGACTCTTAAGGGAGCCGGGCCTCATCCTCAACTCCAACGGCTGCGGACAGACTTCGTCCGGACTCATATGGGAGCCGGACTCCGCCCGCAACTTCAACCGCAAGTAGACTTCGCCCGGACTGCTACGGGAGCTGGGCTCCATCCTGAACTTCAACTGCTGGTAAGTCTTGTCCGGACTCCTACGGGAGCCGGACTTATCCTTTGACTTTAATTGCAGGAAGACTCCACCCGGACTACTAAGGGAGCCGTGTCTCATCCTCGACTCCAACGACTGCGGACAGACTTCGTCTGGACTCCTACGGGAGTCGGACTCCGCCCGCGACTTCAACCGCAAGTAGACTTTGCCCGGACTGCTACGGGAGCCGGGCTCCGTCCTCAACTTCAACTGCTGGTAAGCCTTGTCCGGACTCCTACGGGAGCTGGACTTTGCCTTTGACTTTAATTGCAGGAAGACACCACCCGGACTCCTACGGGAGCCGGGCCTCATCCTCGACTCCAACGAATGCGGACGGACTTCGTCCGGACTCCTACGAAAGTCGGACTCCGCCCGCGACTTCAACCGCATGTAGACTTCACCCGGACTCCTACGGGAGCCGGGCTCCGTCCTCAACTTCAACTGCTGGTAAGCCTTGTCCGGACTCCTACGGGAGCCAGACTTCGCCTTTGACTTTAATTGCAAAAATACTCCACCCGAACTCCTAAGGGAGCCTGGCCTCATCCTCGACTCCAACGGTTGTGGACAGACTTCGTCCAGACTCCTACGGGAGCCGGACTCTGCCCGCGACTTCAACCGTAAGTAGACTTCGCCCGGACTCCTACGGGAGCCGGGCTCCGTCCTCAACTTCAACTGCTGGTAAGCCTTGTCCGGACTCGTACGGGAGCCGGACTTCGCCTTTGACTTTAATTGCAGGAAGACTCCACCTGGACTCCTACGGGAGCTGGGCCTCGTCCTCGACTCCAACGGCTGCGGACAGACTTCGTCCGGACTCCTACGGGAGCCGGACTCTGCCTGAAACTTCAACCGCAAGTAGACTTCGCCCGGACTCCTATGGGAGCCGAGCTCCATCCTCAACTTCAACTGCTGGTAAGCCTTGTCCGGACTCCTACGGGAGCCGGACTTCGCCTTTGACTTTAATTGCCGGAAGACTCCACCCGGACTGCTATGGGAGCCGGGCCTCATCCTCGACTCCAACGGCTGCAGACGGACTTCGTCCGGACTCCTATGGGAGCCGGACTCCGCCCGCGACTTCAATCGCAAGTAGACTTCGCCCGGACTCCTACGGGAGCCGGGCTCCGTCCTCAACTTCAACTGCTGGTAAGCCTTGTCCGGACTCCTACGGGAGTCAGACTTCGCTTTTGACTTCAATTGCAGGAAGACTCCACCCGGACTCCTAAGGGAGCCAGGCCTCGTCCTCGACTCCAACGGCTGTGGACAGACTTCGTCCGGACTCCTACAGGAGCCAGACTCCACCCGCGACTTCAACCGCAAGTAGACTTCGCCCGGACTCCTACGGGAGCTGGGCTCCATCCTCAACTTCAACTGCTGGTAAGCCTTGTCCGGACTCCTACGGGAGTCGGACTTCGCCTTTGACTTTAATTGCCGGAAGACTCCACCCGGACTGCTACGGGAGCCGGGCCTCATCCTCGACTCCAACGGCTGCAGACAGATTTCTACGGGAGCCACACTCCACCCATAACTTCAACCGCAAGTAGACTTCGCCCGGACTCCTACGGGAGCCGGGCTCCGTCCTCAACTTCAACTGCTGGTAAGCCTTGTCCGGACTCCTACGGGAGCCGGACTTCGCCTTTGACTTTAATTGCAGGAAGACTCCACCCAGACTCCTACGGGAGCCAGACTCCATCCTCGACCCCAACAGCAGTCAGACTCCATCTTCTACTCCGACTGCGGGAAGACCTCGCCCAAACTCCTACGGGTACCGGACCTCGCTACCGACTCCTACCGAACTTCGACCGACAAGTCTGGACCCCCTGGCAGGCCACAGTAATGGACAACACTGCTCCACTCCCTGCGGCGGACCCTACACAGCTCCATTGCTCCCTGGCAGGCTATATTAATGGCCATGATTCTGCTCCACTCCCTGCGGCGGATCCTGTGTGATTCCACCGCTTCCTGATGAGTCACGACGGCGGATGCCGCTCCACTCCCCGTGACTGATTCCACATGGTGAGCCACGGCGATAGCCACGATCCCACTCCACTACCCTCCGCAATAAATTTCTCCTGACTTTGGGCGGCCCACTACCAGACGGTTACAGGAGTCGCTATCAATTTGTTGCCCCCTCTGTCTATAAAAGGGGAACCTCAGATACGTTATTCTATAAGCTCTCATTTTTACCTAGAAACTCTGCTAAAATTTTTGTTCGAGCACTCTATTCTTGTTGAGGCAGAGAACTGACTTGAGCATCGGAGGTTCTTGCCGGAGTAACCCCACCTCCAGTTTAGACTTCTTTTGCAGGTCCCAGCGGCGACCGCGACTCCAGCTTCTCCGACGTAAGCGGATTTTTGCACCAACAGGATTGGCGCTAGAGGAAGGGCGAACCTTCATGCGGTACCCTTGTTCTTAAAGGAGCGCTCAACGGAGCCACCTCCGGTCATCTTCTCCGACACCCGCTCCTCCTTTCCCCCACTGGATCCTCGCCTGATGCCTTCTCACGAAGCATCCGCTCGGCTGCCCACGGCCTCCGCAGCCATATCTCGGGCCCCGGTCTCGCCTCTGGTTTCCCGGACCCTGCATCCTCCGACTATGGTCGCCGGCATGGGGTGGTCGAAAATCGACCTCCGACGGATTTCGCCAACACCATCTCGGGAGGATCCCGATAGGAAGCAACCAACATACCGGCTGTACCCCCCAAGCGACAAAAGATTGAAGAGCCCATAACCTTTACTGAAGAAGACGCTCAGGGAGTCCAATTCCCTCATAACGACGCGGTCGTAGTTTCCATGAATATAGCAAATTACGATGTCCGTCGCATTCTTGTCGACAATGAAAGCTCAGCCGACATCTTGTTCTACGATGCCTTTTCAAGAATATCCATCCTCGACGGCCATTTGAGATTGATTAGCTCCCCTCTGGTAGGGTTTATCGGCGACATTGTTCCGACGGAAGGAATGATAACTTTGACTGTGGCCGCAGGTCGATATCCAAGGCAATCCAGGGCTCTGGTGAATTTCTTGGTGGTGAAGGTGCCGTCAGCCTACAATGCAATCCTCAGCCGACCTGGCCTCAATGCTCTCCGAGCCGTCGTATCAACCTACCATTTGAAGTTAAAATTCCCCACCAACCAGGGGATCGGAGAGGTCTGGGGAGACCAAGCCTTGGCCAGACACTGCTACAACATAGCCTTGCAAAGAAGCAACCAATCTGACCCCTGTCCCGTTGATGGACTGGATGCTCGCGATGACCTCACCGAAGAGAGGGATGCCCCAATTGAAGATCTGGTACCAATCCCTTTGAATGACGGGAACGCGGAGCATGTAGCGATGATCGGCTCCAACCTGGGGGAGGAGGTGCGGACGCGTCTCATTGATTTTCTACGAAGGAATGCGGACGTTTTCGCTTGGGTTTCAGCAGACATGCCAGGGATTGACACGGAAGTCATGGAGCATCGCCTGGCCGTCGATCCAAAGCATTGACCGACGAAAGAAAAAATCCAAGGTTATGCACCAAAGAGGCAGAAGGCGATAGCCGAGGAAGTGGACAAGCTCCTTAAAGCCGGATTCATTAAGGAAGTCAATTATCCTGATTGGATTTCCAACGTTGTCCTAGTCAAAAAAGCAAACGGCAAGTGGAGGATGTGCATAGACTTCAAAAAGCTGAAAAAGGCCTGTCCAAAGGACAGCTACCCCCTTCCCAGAATCGATCAACTGGTGGATGCGATCTCAGGCCATGAGCTCCTCACCTTCATGGATGTGTTCTCCAGCTATAATCAAATCAGAATGGCACCGAAAGATGAAGAAAAGACAGCTTTCATCACTAATCATGGCATTTACTGTTATAGGGTCATGCCTTTCGGCCTCAAGAATGCGGGCGCAACCTACCAACGGTTGGTGAACAAAATCTTCAAGGAGCAGATTAGCCGTAACATGGAGGTCTACGTGGATGATATGCTCGTAAAAAGCAAATCTTCCAGAGATCACGTCGCCGACCTCGAGGAGACCTTCGACGCTCTCCAAAAATATAGAATGAAGCTGAACCCAACTAAATACGCTTTCAGAGTAACCTCGGGAAAGTTCCTAGGCTTCATGGTGTCGGGGTGCGGGATCAAAGCCAATCCAGAGAAAATTCATGCCATCCAGGAGATGGCTGCCCCAAAATCGATAAAAGAAATTCAGCACCTCATGGGGAAGATAGCGGCCCTGAATCGCTTCATTGCGAGGTCGGCCGAACGGTGCTTACCCTTATTTCAAATCCTCAAGTAGCCGAAGAACTTCTGTTGGACCTTTGAGTGCCAACAGGCATTCGAAGAACTAAGGAACTACCTCGGCTCACCCCCATTGTTGGCAAAATCGGAGCCTGGGGAGGAGCTATTTTTATACCTGGCGGTCTCTCCCATGGCTCTCACGGCCGTCCTTGTCAAAGAAGAAGCGAAAGTCCAACGACCAATCTACTACGTCAGCCGCACGTTGAGGGACGCCGAGATCAGGTACACCAAATTAGAAAAACTGACTTACGCCTTGTTGATTGCAGCCCGAAGGCTCCAGCCCTACTTTCAAGGGCACACCGTGATGCTGCTCACCGACCAACCGATCAAGGCAATTTTGCACCGGGCGGATGCCTCTGGGAGGATGGCAAAATGGGCGATCGAGCTCACAGAATTTGACATCAACTATCAACCCAGGCCAGCAGTGAAGGCCCAAATACTAGCAGATTTCATAGTGGAGTGTACTATCCCAGAGGAGGCTGAACCTGAATAAAACGAAATTGATGACCTGAAGTCCCGACCGAACTTCCCCAAAGAAGAAGCAGACCCCTCTGATCACTTTTGGGCCCTCTATGTGGACGGGTCTTCCAATATGTCAGGCGCAGGTGCAGGCCTGATCTTGGTCAGTCCGGAGGGAATCGTCGTGGAGTACGCTCTGCGTTTTGAGTTTCCCACAACAAATAATGGAGCGGAGTACGAAGCTCTGATCGTGGGGCTAAGGATCGCCAAAGAGCTGGGAATAGATCAGCTCCGGGTCCACAGTGACTCTCAACTAGTAGTGGGACAAGTCAGCAGAAGTTACGAAGCGTGGGAGGACAGTATGGCCAAATACCTTGAAAGGGTAAAGGAGCTCATCCTCGCCTTTAGCAGCTTCAACATCAGACAGATCCCAAGGTTGGAAAATACTAGGGCTGACCTTCTCTCCAAGCTGGCAACGCTGGCTCCGGCCGAACTGTCCAAAGGCATTCTCTTTGAAGTTCTAAAGCGCCCGAGTATAGAAGAGTCACGGCCCGTGATGAAAATTGACCATGAGCCCAGCTGGATCGACCCACTGATAATCTATCTCAGAGATGGAGTTCTCCCCCAGGATGCGAAAGAAGCTCGAAAGCTCCGAAACCAAGCCTCCCGATACATCCTTTATGAGGGCAAATTGTACAAGAGATCATACTCCTTGTCCCTCTTAAAATATCTCCGCCTTCGAAAGCTGACTACGCCCTGTGGGAAGTGCATGAAGGAATCTGCGGAAACCATTTAGGGGCTAGATCTTTATCCCACAAGTTGCTCCACCAAGGATATTACTGGCCGACAATGCATCATGATTCGATTGAATATGTCAGAAAGTGTGATCGATGCCAGAGATATGCTAACGTCCAGAGACTGCCCGCCACCGAGCTCACACCTTTGAGTGCCCCATGGCCTTTTGCGCAATAGGGGATGGACATCCTTGGCCCCTTTCCTATGGCGTCTGGGCAGAGGAAGTTTCTCCTGGTAGCGATCGACTATTTCACCAAATGGGTTGAAGCCGAACCACTAGCAAAAATCACAGAAGCAAAAGTACAAGATTTCGTCTGGAAGTCGATCGTGTGTAGGTTCGATCTGCCTAGAACCCTAATCACTGATAATGGATGGCAATTCGCAGGAGCGAAATTCATCTAATTCTGTGAAGATCTAAACATCTCCCACAACTTCACATCGGTAGCCCATCTTCAGGCGAATGACGAGGCTGAGGTGACTAACAGAACCCTTTTGTAGGGGATTAAGACAAGGTTTGAAAAAGTGAAGGGAACTTGGGCGGACGAACTTTATCATGTATTGTGGGCGTATCGAACTACCCAGAGGCTGCCCACAGGGGAGACCCCCTTTGCTTTGGCCTTCGGTACGGAGGCTGTCATCCCAATTGAGCTTAAACTCCCGTCAGTGCGAGTCGTGGCATTCGACGAACATCAAAATTCGCAAAGTCTTAAAGCCAACCTCGACCTGCTGGAAGAAAGATGGGAGATAGCTCAGGTTCGAATGGCAGCCTACAGATAGAAAGTCACTCGGTATTACAATGCCCGGGTCAAGAACAAAGTCTTTAGAGCAGGAGATCTAGTGCTTCGATGAGCCGCTGTCTCGCAACCTCAGGATCGAGGAAAACTCGCCCCAAACTGGGAAGGCCCGCATGAGATCAAAGAAGTAGTCCGGTCTGAAACTTATTATCTTAAAGAGCCCAGAGGGGCCGACCTCCCGCGACCATGGAGCTCAGACAACTTACGGATGTACTACCAATAACTTCATTTTAATTAAAAGTTGTATATCTGCATGTCTTTGGCAATATCCTACATCTACAGGACTATCCAAACAAATTGTATCAGAAGTGAGAGGGGAACCTCATCTCGACAAAATCGAAGACCCGGTTCCCTTTAGACCGGATGGGGGGAGAGGCCCTGCAATGCCCATATGCACCCCCACAGCCCTGTTAGGACAGGAGGAGAACCTCGCCCTAACTTGAGCAAAGTCGAAGGCCCGGTTCCCTTTAGACCGGATGGGGGAGAGGCCCTGCAACGCCCATATGCGCCCCCACAGCCCTGTTAGGGACAGGAGGAGAACCTCACCCTAACTTGAGCAAAGTCGAAGGCCCGATTCCCTTTAGACTGGATGGGGGAGAGGCCCTGCAACGCCCAAATACGCCCCCACAGCCCTGTTAGGGACAGGAGGAGAACCTCGCCCTAACTTGAGCAAAGTCAAAGGCCCAGTTCCCTTTAGACCGGATGGGGGAGAGGCCCTGCAACGCCCATATGCGCCCCCACAGCCCTGTTAGGGACAGAAGGAGAACCTCGCCCTAACTCGAGCAAAGTCAAAGGCCCGACTCTCTTTAGGCCGGGAGGTGGGAAGGGCCCAGCAACGCCCATATGTACGCCCATGGCCGTGTTAGAAACAAGAGGAGGACCTCATCCTAATCAGAGCTGAAACCTGTTACGACAGGAATGGGGGAAGAACCTCGTCCTGGCATCAATTAAAAGTCTGATCGTTCAAAGACCAGAAGAGAAAAAGGGGGGACTTTCCCCAACGGCCCCTCGCAATAAAATTCCGTCCAGACTCCTACGGGAGTCAGACTTTGTCCCTAACCTTGACTGTAGGTGGACTCCGCCTGGACTCTTACGGAAGTCGAACTCCATTCTTAACCTCAATTGCTGAAGGGCTCCACCCGGACTCCTACAGGAGTCGAGCCCCACCCGCGACTTCACTTACAGGCTTCGTCCGGACTCCCACGGGAGTCAGACTTCGCCCCGACTTCGCTTACGGGAGCCAAACTCCCGTAACCTCACCAAGAGCGGAGGAAAAATTCCAAGTGAAAAAAAAAAGGAAGCCGATGGATCACGTCAGCGATGAATGAAAAACAAACAGCGTCCAAGATGCAGAGAACCCTGTCTCGACAAGGATTGGGGCTCTCATCAAGAACCTCAGCTTTCAAGGAAGCTTTCAACACAAGCCCAAGGTAAGACAACTTCCTCAGGGTGACAGAAGCTTAGACCTCCGAGCTCGAGCCCTGATGGGGGCACCAAACCTGAATGGCCCCAGACGACCTGCGGCCACGGACGAAAAAGATGGGTCGATACGATAGCAACCGGGTACCTCCGAATGACACAAAGGCCGAAAAGAAGCTCGACAAATGATAATTCAACACATGAGTAAAGGAAGTAGTGGAAAATTACCTTCTCGTATGCATTATAGAGCCATTGAGGTTGAAGGAAAGGGATGACTAAAAGGCGAGCCGGCGTGGCAACCATCGATAACCTAAGGACGACGTCAAAAAAAAAAAAAAAAAAAGAAGAGAGAAGGAAAAGAAAAGAAGAGAAAAGGAGAAAGGGAATACAACAACGATAATGGCAAAGGAAAGAAGTTCGGCAGACAACAATTCAACGCAAAGTGTGGACGAGGTAATAAAATCTCCTTCTCATTTTTCAATCAATAAGATGTACGTTACAAGATCCGGAGGGCCAGAAAAGAATACACTATTACAAGGCTCGGATACATGACTTGGAAGAGATACACTGGAGGCCACTTTAGGCTGCAAACTTCTCTTCCCGATTCTGTCCAACCGTATTTTCCAGTGCGTGTGATAAACATGCTCGGCTTTCTCCCGCTCCATCTCAGGAATCCCAACCCTAGGGAGAAAAGAATGGGATAGAGTTCAAGAGACAGCAAAGGCAACGACAGTGGCGACGATGACCTGTTTCAAGAAGAACCGGGGTTACCCCGGGGACAGCGATGGCGTCGGAGATATGCGCCATCACCGAATGCCCCATGACAACCGCCGTCCTAGGCATTCTGGCAAGGTCAGCATGCGCTACTTCCACCGTCCCCGCAATAAGTTTTACTGCCCCACCGTCGGCGCCGACCGCTTCTGGTCCCTCGACTCCGACGATATCAAGGATCCCGCCACGGCTTGTGATGACGACTCTGCCCTCTTGACCGACGTCGCCCCGATCAGCTACTCCAAAATTCTCAGACGGAACACCTTCACCGGTTGTCTCCGTTATTAAACCCCTGTTGTTGAAGGATTCTCCCTCGAGCCCCCTTCAAAGCGACGGGAACCCATGGCGACACGACCGGAGAACTCGCAGACTGCTATTCTCCTCCTTGCACCCTTCCAAGACTGTGGCATCTTCTTGAGATTGGCCTCCAGGGTGGAGGTCCTGGCGGGGGAACCCCTTAAAGAGAATCGGGGGATTGGAAATGGCGGGGAGCCGGCGGAGATGGCAAAAACCAGTGCAAAGGATGCTCGAAGTCGGAAGGGGCACCGATGGAGTGGCAGAGTGGCTAAGCTCTTTGGCGAAAGGAAGATGTCGTCCCTCAGGCGAAGTGAAGCCCCCCGAGGAAGGGTGGGGTTTAAATAGGCAGCGGAGCCTAGCGCAATTATGGTGGCGAGTGTCCCTAGGCCAACCGGTGCTCACCACGTGTCCCACGTGTCCCATTCGTCGCTACCGAGGGTTGACTGTTCACAAACTTTCATGGCACGATGCTTGGGATCACGTCCCGATGGGAGTTCGAAAAGACTCTTCGGGTCACCCTAATCGAAAAAGGGCTCCGCATGCGCGCATTAAATGTCAACATATCCAAGGATGGTTGCGCGCAGGCGTCAGGGGAGAACTTCGGCTGCGACGACCTCTCTGTACTTCCTTCATTCGAAATTCAAACTCGAAAGTAGGAGACTGGTGTTGGGTATAAAATACCCTCGGCTGAAGTTCTTGGCGGGATTGACCCTCGCAAGTCTCTCCGACTTTCGACTGCTGTTGGTGAACTCCCATCGCTCCACCCGGACTCCTAAGGGAGCCGGGTCTCGTCCTCGACTCCAACGGCTGCGGACAGACTTCGTCCGGACTCCTACGGGAGCCGGACTCCGCCACGACTTCAACTGCAAGTAGACTTCGCCCGGACTCCTACGGGAGTCGGGCTCCATCCTCAACTTCAACTGCAGAAAAACTCCACTGGGACTCCTAAGGGAGCCGGGCCTCGTCCTCGACTCCAACGGCTGCAGACAGACTTCGTCCGGACTCCCACGAGAGCCGGACTCCACCCACGACTTCAACCACAAGTAGACTTCGCCCGGACTCCTATGGGAGTCGGGCTCCATCCTCAACTTCAACTGCTGGAAGACTCCATCCGGACTCCTAAGGGAGCCGGGCCTCGTCCTCGACTCCAACGGCTGCGGGCAGACTTCGTCCGGACTCCCATGGGAGCCAGACTCCCACGGGAGCCGGACTCCACCTGTGACTTCAACCGCAAGTAGACTTCGTCCGGACTCCCACGGGAGCCGGACTCCGCCCGTGACTTCAACCGCAAGTAGACTTCACCCGGACTCCTACGGGAGTCGGCTCCGTCCTCAACTTCAACTGCTGGAAAGACTCCATCCGGACTCCTAAGGGAGTCGGGCCTCATCCTCGACTCCAATGGCTGCGGACAGACTTTGTTCGGACTCCCATGGGAGTCGGACTCCGCCCGCGACTTCAACCGCAAGTAGACTTCGCCCGGACTCCACGGGAGCCAGGCTCCATCCTCAACTTCAACTGCTGGAAGACTCCACCCAGACTTCTAAGGGAGCCGGCCTCGTCCTCGACTCCAACGGCTGCGACAGACTTCGTCCGGACTCCCACAGGAGCCAGGACTCCGCCCACGACTTCAACCGCAAGTAGACTTCGCCCGGACTCCTACGGGAGCCGGCTCCGTCCTCAACTTCAACCGCTGGAAGACTCCATCCGACTCCTAAGGAGTCGGGCCTCATCCTCGACTCTAACAGCTACGGACAGACTTCATCCGGACTCCCACGGGAGCCGGCCTCCACCCGCGACTTCAATCGCAAGTAGACTTCACCCGGACTCCTACGGGAGCCGGGCTCCGTCCTCAACTTCAACTGCTGGTAAGCCTTGTCCAGACTCCTACGGGAGCCGGACTTCGCCTTTGACTTTAATTGCAAGTAGACTTCGCGGACTCCTACGGGAGCCGGGCTCCATCTTCTACTCCGACTGTGGGAAGACCCCGCCCAAACTCCTACGGGTACCGGACCTCGCTACCGACTCCTATCGAATTTGGCCGACAAGTCTGGACCCCTGGCAGCCACAGTAACGGATAACACTGCTCCACTCCCTGCGCGGACCCTACGCAGTCCCATTACCCCCTGGCAGGCTGTATTAACGGCCATGATTCTGCTCCACTCCCTGCGGTGGATCCTGTGCGATTCCACCGCTTTGATGAGTCACGACGGCGGACGCCGCTCCACTCTCCGTAACTGATTCCACATGGCGAGCCACGATGATAGCCACGATCCCACTCCACTACCCTCTGCAATAAATTCTTCCTGACTCTGGGCGGCCCACTACCAGACGGTTACAGGCGTCGCTATCAATTTGTTGCCCCCTCCGTCTATAAAAGGGAACCCAGATACGTTATTCTATACGCTCACATTTTTACCTAGAAACTCTGCTAAAAATTTCCATTCGAGCACTCCATTCTTGTTGAGGCAGAGAACTGACTTGAGCATCGGAGGTCTTGCCGGAGCAACTCCACCTTGATTTAGACTTCTTTTGCAGGTCCGACGGTGACCGCGACTTCAGGTTCTCCGACGTAAGATTTTTCACCAACAGTTCTTATAACCGGGCGGTCATGAGGAACACCTTAATCAGAAATATAAATTTAACTACAAAACTAGTTAGATTTAAATTTACATATCACATATATAATTTAAGATCTAACTAATACATGCTTTGCATACATCTCATGTATCAAAAATTGATCTAATTAACATACTTTCAGATTTAATACATCACATGTAATATTTGAAAAATAAAATTTAAATTAAACTATTCAACATAAAATTTATTCTAGACAGTTACTAGAACAATTCTATAACTAGTCTAGACATGCAATGTATCAATCTTATGTATTATCTAAATTTTTATTTTCTATTTTTGATCTGAATATATAATATTTATATCATCAAAATTAAGAATAAATTAGATCTAAATTATATTTTAATCTCATTAAAATATAAACTTACAAGACTATTCATAGATCAAACTATTCTTAGTCTAGTCATGCATCTCATGCATGTTAGATCTTCTCAGATTTAATTTTAAATATTTTAATTTTACATCCTATCACATCTAAAATTTTTTTAATATCAAATAAATTAAAATTAAAATCAGATCTAAATTAGATCTAAAACTGAGCCATCAACCTAGCTCTGATACCAATTGAAGGAAAAATTGCTTTTTCCTTATAGGATCTTCTAGATTTCATCAAATCTGGGACAGAATAATTTAAAAAAAAAATTATCCTATATTTATTTTAGATCTAAATTTTTAGATCTAATTTTATTATCTGATATTAGTTTTAAAATAAATCTAAAAGCATGAGAAAATATGAAATACCTCAAGGGTAATCTGATTACCCTGTAGATGATCGCAGCAAGCCTGAGGTTCTGATTTAGCCACACAATTGCCTGGCCTCTACCAGTATCCACTTAGGCAGGACCTATATCATCATCTTCTCATGAATCTCTACTCCAAAAATCAGAACTAAATATAATTAGAAAGATCTTCAAAAATCTTCCTGAAGTTGGAGCAACAGCTTGTCGAAGAATTCCTGCAGCCTTCCTGTTCAAGGCGTCACCACACCTTGATCTTGCACCAGATGGATGCCCAACTCCTTGGGCATGAAGAGGGGAGGGAGGACTTTAGATGGGATGTGGAGAAGAGGATGGGTGGTGGCAGCTTTGATGGGTTTGGTGCAATCACTAGAAACCCTAAGCACAGACAGGGTTTATATAGACCCTGCTATGCTGCGCAGTGCCACATCATTCGATCAATCAAAAAATTTAATAAATCTAAAAAAAATTTTGATTGATGGAGTGATGTCATATGATCATATCAGATAAGAACTCAAGCCTCTCTCCAAGAGTTAGCACCAACATTGGATAAGCACAATCATGTTGGCGCCAAAGAGTCTATGTTGATCAAATCAACTTTCATCCTTATCCACTTGGGGTGCCCTCTTTATCCAATTGGGCTCACGCCATAATTTGATTATGGTGCCTAATTTGATGCTGATTTGGCATGTGGACACTCCACAAAAATTTCTAATGAGCTCTTGCTAAGTGGCCTTCAATTTAAGACCCATATGTCAACTTTTGACTGATGTCTTAAAATAAAATTGGCAGGTGACAGGAATTAGTAGGTGCTTATCTTAAATTCATCTCATGAATTAAGACAAGCCTTTTTTGAGCTAGACAAACTTCATTTAGACTAAGAGAAATCTTCTCAAGGTTCTCTGGGTGAGTCAAATCACATTTGGCTCAGTCGAGATAGAAAAGATTACACGAGGAGAAAATTAGGCTCAATCGTGTGCTAGCATGATTTCCTTGAACCTAATTGTATCTAATTCAAATCAATTGGGCTAGTCCAATTGATGACATCCAGATCATAACCCTTATTAGTGTGATCTAGTTAGGTTCAATTCTGTATGATAATGAGACATGTCGTGATCTCATCATCGATATCATCAAAACTTCTTTCGATGGACCAGAACTCTTCTGATTCATACAATTAGAATGATCGATCATCAAGATCATTCTAATTGCTCCTAAAATTCATCAGTGACACCTAGCAGTATATGGTGGTAATCTATCAGAACTGAAGATGAACCTCTCGATGCAGCTACCTGTGTGTTTGAGTTTCTCTATCATGAGTTCCGACTGAATTAGGGTTAAGGTGAACTCGTCAAACCCAACATCAGTCATATGAATCAATCGATCGATCCGAGTCCGATATGAAATCTTAATGGAAAACTCTTTTTCATTATTTCACTCTGCCATGGCCATGGGCTTAAGGACTCAATCTTTCGATCATCATAGGACTACTCCTCTTATCTATCGAGATTGATAGATCCCATCTTGGTGCGACCTAGTTTCTACAATGAATGTGCTACAGCCAACATACACTTCAGAATTTCGAATGGCTAGGAGATCGAGTTATGGTGTAGTCAAACTATAACACACTCAAGATAAACTGTCGATGCACCTCAGATCAAAGAACTAGACACACAGCTGCAGCATCGAGCTAGTCATCAATGAGAAGATAGACTTCCTTATGACTGCTCGAGGTGGTCACACTCAGTACTCTCATTCTCAACGAATATCTATACTCTCGCTTTGATGTCTCCACACCATAGACTCAAGATACATCTATCCTAAGAAAGCTACGTATACTAACCTTCCAGATCGATCACCATCCTTGTGATGATCCTATGGTCAGGAGCTGTTTATGAGTTAGTTATGTAAATTCATGCCTTAAATTTTTAACTCTTGAAAATATGAATTGACATTCCTACTAACTCAAAGGATGTATCACAAACACAATGTATACAATGTGATAGAAGAATAACCCATTTGTTGATTTATAATCAAAATTAAAAATTTGCCCTTAGATTTGTACAGGAATGTGTCAGCCAATCTGACATCTAGGGCACACATCTAACAGGGGTATGGGTTAGCTCAAATCAAATCCTCTTAATTGGGTTAGACCTAAAGTTAGAATCAAAAAATTAATAGACCATGTAGAGAAATTGATTAAATCTAGTCAAATATTAAATTAAATTAAATCAAGTTTCTCTAGAAACCAATATAATAGTTGTAGATGGTTAAGTCTATATCTTTGATTAAACCAAATAGACCTTGATAGTGGCTCAATTGTTGAACCCAAATCATTAGACTAGTGAAATCAAAACTAATTAACCAATTAGTGTCTAAGGTAAGTTTGGCATTTCGACTGGTAATTTTTAATTGGGAGCAGCTTACTTGGCTATTTTGATAGTGTTTAAGACAAGCTTAGCATACCCTCCCATCGATTTCACTTATCTGACCAATTTGATGGATTATATCTTGATTAGATTGCTAAGTGATTTAAGTTGACCCATGCCATTAAGGTTGATCAGTGTGACTGATCTAGGTGCCATTTCAACCAGCATGACCCTAATCCAATTCAATGAATTGGTGAAGTCAGTGAGAGGATTGTGGTTTACTGGTTGATCTTTTTTTTTTCTTAATTTATAAATAAAATATTTTAAATTATTAGGTCTCTAAAATGAGATAGTTATGGTGATAACCAAATCATAGCCTCTCACTAAGTTGGGTGATAATGGGTCTATTAATATGATGATCATTGAAGGTCCAAAGGCTTGATGCTCATCTGCTATTGAAATTATCATTCATAATATGATGACTCAGTCGAATCTCTCTAGCAAGTAGTCAAGGTGGCCGACCAAAGTTGGACTTGATCATTTGGTAGTTGGATTTTGAGTATGATCATGTTAATGATTGGACCTAACTAGGGCTTGCAGAAAGACCAAAGTCAACTGAAAAGCTATCTGAGGCAAAATTAATTGTTAGAAATTGTTTACTGAAATAATTGATTAAAAACCTACCCACAGATGTACATGGTGAGCCGGCTAAAGTCGGGCTCATGTGCAACTATGTGGATTCTAGTACCCACTAAGAAATTAGGATAATTCTCGGATTAGAGATAGAGGCTATCAATTCAACTAAAATAGTAGAAGAATCTTTAGACTGAAGTCCAAATCTTTAGGCTTAATCAATTCATGAACATAGAGGTCTTGTATTTTTCTTTCAGTTATGGCTAGATGTCCATTGCTTCATTCACTGTTTGATAGTGACTTATTTATAGGACCCAATTTCGATAGATGGTATCAGAAGTTATAAATAATTCTAGAACATGAATGATTCTATATATGATTATGGATCTAGCACTTGATGTTTCTTCATCCAACACACAGGATGCGATCAAAGGCACTTATCAGAAGTGGCCAAATGATCATATCACCATGTGGTATTTTTTTGAGAGTAGTAAAGAATATGAATTTAGTTGTAAATTCGATGATGCTCAGTGGGAGGAAATCCTTCAAATATTGAAGGAGTTCTTTTGCACTTTTGAAGATGTATCTTCAGTGGGGCAACAATCCTTTGAGAAAGAAAAGAAAAAGAAGGTACAAAAGAGTTGTGCTTGGGCTAAGAAGTATGAACTAATAAAAGAGTCTAAGGTTAACCTAGTCTGGTAGAGTCCTTTAATTCGAACAAGCTAAGGAAGAGAAATCAGCAAAGAGTTGCTAGATAAGGTACTTATATGATAATACCTTATGATTTTTCTATTTGTGACACTACAACCTGAGTATTGGATATCGAAAGTCCATATAAATTGTTACAATGACTTCAGATTAGTAAAAAGATTGAAAATACTAAAAAAATTTTGAATGTTGGAGCTGAAAGTCATGTTTCAGTTTTGACTTCAGAAATTCTCAAGCAAGTTTTTAATTCTAATAATATCATTTTCAGTGATTGTTACCATTATCCATTTTGACGAATATAATTTTTGTAGGCTTTTTAGCCAAGGATGGATTTACATTGTTAACATAGAATGATTTTTATGATATCATTATAGATAATATCAAAATCATGATGGACAACTAAAGAAATGGTATTTACAAATAGTCACAGTCTGTTAGTGTACTGTACACAACAAACAAACTCCTTAGAGTAGATAATATCATGGAAGCCTATCTTTGGCAATTTAGACTCGATCATATAAATAAGAATAGGATCAACAAGAGATAATTCTCAAAGTCAATGATTATGAATCATTGTCAACCTATCAATCCTATCTCTTTAGTAAGATGATCAAGTCATCTTTAGCTGAAAGGTTGAATGAGCCAATGATGTTCTGAGTCTGATACATACTAATGTATTGGATCTACGAACATATTTATCACAAATTTAGATTATTTAAAATTTTTAAATAATTTCAAAATAAGATAAAGAAATAAAGTATGAAAAGCATTAAAACTCTTAGTCAGACCAAAGAAGAGAATACCTTTCTAGTGAGTTTTTTGACATATCTAGAAGAGAATAGGATTTTCTCATATTAGAATTGACTTTGTTAGATATAGTTTGATCCATGATGGGGTTTACAAATTTGTTGATCTCTTTTTAAGGTTATGCTCTTAAGACTACTTGTCATGTTCTTAACTGAATTCTGAATTAAGCAGTCGTAAAGACTCCATATGAGATATGGACTAGCCGTAAGCCAATACTCTCTTACCTTAGGGTTTAAGAGTGTCTATTTTATGTCAAGCATTTACAGATCAATTAGCTTGGATTCTGATCTTATAAATATTATTTTGTAGGGTACCCTAAAGAATCTAAGGGATATAACTTCTACCTTACTGAAGAATAAAAGTTGTTCGGCATTCTTTTTAGAAAAAAGAGTACCTTGGTGAAGAAACTGATGCCTTTAATGTGAAACTTATGAAGTTTGACAGGTAAAAGAATCGACATGATCTAGTGAACCCATAGAATTGGATTTGATTAGATCAAACTCAAAACCTATTGTAGAAGCACCATTAAGGAGATTCGATAGGGTACTGTATTCGTTGAATAGATACTTCAGTTTCTAGTTTCAGGATATGATCCTATTGAACTCGATGAGAACAACAAGGATCTAATCACCTATATTGGATGCCACGTAGAGGTTCGACTCTGATTAGTAGCTTGGAGCCATAAAGTGTAAAATGAAGTCCATAAAGGTCAATGGTGTATGGACACTCATCGATCCACTCGAAAGGATAAAGCCCATAGAGTGTAAGTGGATCTTCAATAGTGTTGGATATAAAACACCCCCCGCCGAAGTTCGTGACAGGAGTGGCCCTCCGGGGGTTCTGCCGACTTCCGACCCACGGCGGCATCCCCCCGAACCTCTCTGGTGGCCGAACCTCCACAACACTCCCAAGTTTTGCCAACGGATAAGCCCCCACCAACATCGACCGAATTCTTCGTGGCGGACGGACTCCACCCAAGCTTCCATGATGATCGACCACCTTCTAGACTTCATTCAGACTCCTACGGGAGTCGGATTCCTTCCCCGACTCCAAATGCAGGTAGACTTCATCCGAACTCCTATGGGAGTCGGACTTCATCCCCGACATCAACTGCAGGCAGACTCCATCCGGACTCCTACGGGAGCTGGATTTCGTCCTCAACTCCTCCAAATGCAGGTGGACTTCATCCGGACTCCTACGGGAGCCGGATTACATCCCCCAAATGCAGGTAGACTTCATCCGGACTCCTACGGGAACCAGATTCCATCCCCAAATGCAGGTAGACTTCATCCGGACTCCTACGGGAGTCGGACTTCGTCCCCGACTTCAACTGCAGGCAGACTCCATCCGGACTCCTACAGGAGCCGGATTTCATCCCCAACTCCAAATGCAGGTAGACTTCATCCGGACTCCTACGGAGCCAGACTTCGTTCCCGATTTCAACTGCAGGCAGACTTCATCCGGACTCCTACGGGAGTCGGATTCCATCCCCGACTCCAAATGCAGGTAGACTTCATCCGGACTCCTATAGGAGCCGGACTTCATCCCCGACATCAGCTGCAGGCAGACTCCATCCGAACTCCTACGAGAGCCGATTCCATCCCCGACTCCAAATGTAGGTAGACTTCATTCGGACTCCTACGGGAGCCGGACTTCATCCCCGACTTCAACTACAGGCAGACTCCATCCGGACTCCTACGGGAGCCGCCGTCCCCGACTCCAAATGCAGGTAGACTTCATCCGGACTCCTACAGGAGTCAGATTTCGTCCCCGACTCCAAATGCAGGTAGACTTCATCCGGACTCCTACGGGAGCCGGACTTCATCCCCGACTTCAACTGCAGGCGGACTCCATCCGGACTCCTACGGGAGTCGGATTCCGTCCCCGACTCCAAATGCAGGTAGACTTCATCCGGACTCCTACGGGAGCCGGACTTCGTCCCCGATTTTAACTGCAGGCAGACTTCATGCGGACTCCTACGGGAGCCGGATTCCGTCCCCGATTCCAAATGCAAGTAGACTTCATCCGGACTCCTACGGGAGCCGGACTTCATCCCTGACTTCAACTGCAGGCAGACTCCATCCAGACTCCTACGGGAGCCAGATTTCGTCCCCGACTCCAAATGAAGGTAGACTTCATCCGGACTCCTACGAGAGCCGGACTTCGTCCCCGACTTCAACTGCAGGCAGACTCCATCCGGACTCCTACGGGAGTCGGATTCCATCCCCGACTCCAAATGCAGGTAGACTTCATTCCGGACTCCTATGGGAGCCGGATTCTGTCCCCGACTCCAAATGTAGGAAGACTTCATCCGGACTCCTACGGGAGCCGAACATCCCCAACTTCAACTGCAAGCGGACTCCATCCGGACTCCTACGGGAGCCGGATTCGTCCCGACTCCAAATGCAGGTAGACTTCATCTGACTCCTACGGGAGCCGGACTTCATCCCCGATTTCAACTGCAGGCAGACTTCATCCAGACTCCTACGGGAGCCAATTTCGTCCCTGACTCCAAATGCAGGTAGACTTCATCCGGACTCCTATGGGAGTCGGACTTCGTCCCGACTTCAACTGCAGGCAGACTCCATCCAACTCCTACGGGAGCCAGATTTCGTCCCCGACTCCAAATGCAGGTAAACTTCATCCGAACTCCTATGGGAGCCGGACTTCGTCCACGACTTCAACTGCAGGCAGACTCCATCCAAACTCCTACAGGAGCTAGATTCCATCCCTGACTCCAAATGCTGGTAGACTTCATCCGGACTCCTACGGGAGCCAGACTTCGTCCCCGACTTCAACTGCAGGCAGACTCCATCCGGACTCCTACGGGAGTCGGATTCTGTCCCTGACTCCAAATGCAGGTAGACTTCATCCGGACTCCTACAAGAGCCGGACTTCATCCCCGACTTCAACTACACAGGCAGACTCCATCCGGACTCCTACGGGAGCCGATTCCATCCCCAACTCCAAATGCAGGTAGACTTCATCCGGACTCCTACGGGAGCCAGACTTTGTCCCAGACTTCAACTGCAGGCAGACTCCATCCGGACTCCTACGGGAGCCCGATTCCATCCCCGACTCCAAATGCAGGTAGACTTCATCCGGACTCCTACGGGAGTCGGATTCTGTCCCCGACTCCAAATGCAGGTAGACTTCATCCGAACTCCTACGGGAGTCGGACTTCGTCCCGACTTCAACTACAAGTGGACTCCATCCGGACTCCTACGGGAGCCAGATTCCATCCCCGACTCCAAATGCAGGTAGACTTCATCCGGACTCCTACGGGAGTCGGACTTTGTCTCCGATTTCAACTGCAGGCAGACTTCATCCGGACTCCTACGGGAGCCGGATTCCCTTCCTCGACTCCAAATACAGGTGGACTTCATCCGAACTCCTACAAGTGCCGGATTCCATCCCCGACTCCAAATACAGGTAGACTTCATCCGGACTCCTACGGAGCCAGACTTCATCCCCGACTTCAACTACAGGCAGACTCCATCCGGACTCCTACGGGAGCCGGATTCCATCCCCGACTTCAACTGCAGGTAGACTCCATCCGGACTCCTACGGGAGCCGGATTCTGTCCCGACTCCAAATGCAAGTAGACTTCATCCGGACTCCTACGGGAGCCGAACTTCGTCCCCGACTTCAGCTGCAGGCGGACCTCACCCCGGACTCCTACGAGGACCGAACTCCGAGCCCCTATAGCAAGCGACCCACTCTGAGCTTCTGCTTACATAACGATCCACTTCAAGTTTCTACCACGAGCGGACCGTGCCGAATTCCCATCAAAAGCCTTCATCCGAGCTTCCGTTGCGGACGAACCTCCCAGCACCATCCGACACCCATCGGCCCTCTGTCGAAGTCTGCGAGAAACCAGACTGCATTTGTAGAAAGCCTCTGATCGAGCTCCTACAACAAGTAATCCTCGCCTGCCGCCTTAGCGCCCAAGGCACTCGACAGGATTTGCAGCATCCGGGCCCCTTTCAGAGGGACAACTACCTCTCTCCGCCAGACGCCTCAATCGAACTTCGGCCGACAGGCCTGGACCCCTGGCAGGCCGCAGTAATGGCCACGATTCTGCTCCACCTCCTGCAACGGATTCTGTGCGACTCCATCACTCCCTGGCAGGCCACAGTAACGGCCACGATTCTGCTCCACCTCCTGCGACAGATTCTACGCAGCTCCACTACTCCCTGGCGAGTCGCGACAAAGGACGCCGCTCCACTATCCGCAACAGACTCCACGTGGCGAGCCATGGTAACAGCCACGACTCCATCCTATTATTCTTCATAATAAATCTCTCCTGGCCCCGTGTGGCCCATTACTAGGCGGTTACGAATGTCGCCATCAATCCGTTGCCCCTCCGCCTATAAAAGGGGGACCCCAGATACGTTATTCTCTAAGCTCTCATTCTTGTCTAAAAACTCTGCTAAATTTTTTGTTCGAGCACTCCATTCTTGTTGAGGCAGAGAACTGACTTGAGCGTCGGAGGGTCTTGCTGGAGCAACCCCAACTCCGGTTTAGACTTCTTTTGCAGGTCCCGACGGCGACCGCGACTCCCTCGACTCCAGCTTCTCCGGTGCAGTCGGATTTTTGCACCAACAGGATTGGCGCTAGAGGAAGGGTCCTGTGTCTTCGCAATACCCTTGTTCTTAAAGGAACGCTCAACGGGACCGCCTCCGGTCATCTTTTCTGACGACCTCTCCTCCTTCCCCCACTAGATCTTCACCCGATGCCTCCCCGCAGAGCATCCACACTGTCACGGACTTTGCCTCTTGGATGAGCAAACCCGTGCGGCGCCCCAATGTCACCTGCACAAAGGAGCCAGCCAAATGCACCCAGCAAGATGCACAGAAAAATACAAGAAAAAGGCACAGCAACACACTCAGATATGGCACTGTAAGAACAGTATTTTCATTAATGAAATTAGAGGAATACAAGCCTATAAAACTGCTACTCAGACTACAATTAGGGCTTAGGAGGTAGGGGAGGCAACAATGGACACCGCAAGAATCCGTAAGGAAACTGGCCCACTGGATTGTTCTCGCCCACCCTCCCAACACTATACAAGCAGGGCATCCACCCAAATCCCACCCGGGGGTTCCAAATGATCAAGCGGCATTGCATTTTCATGGCTCACCTTCGGAAGCCCCGACATGATGAAAACACCCCAAAACCCACCCAAAACAAGGAAAAATGGTGTGGCGGCGGTTGTTCATACCATCTAATTACAAGGTATGTACAAGATTGTGTCAGAGGCCATTGCCAAACAAAAATGCAAGGAAAAAGGCCCTGACAGACTCCCCCACTTGATCAGATCGACATCCTCGTCGATGTGCTCCTTCTGTATGCTTCGACCCGATCCTCCTCGTGCCGTAGCGAATCTCCGGTTCCCAGCTAGCTTCTGACTCAGGAAGTCCTCTCCACTTCACCAAGTATTGGATTTCTTCTCACCACTGGGTAAAACTGAACTCTATCCACCAGAATGATGTCGACCCATCTCTCCAAGGAGGTAGAAGTAGGGGTTGGATAGCTTGACATGTTCCTCATGGGATCCACCTGGTCGGCATGGTACGGCTTGAGGCACTTCCATGGAATACAGGATGCACCTTGAACCATACGGGAAGTTGCAACTGGTAGGATACATTTCCTACCCTTCTAATGATAGGGAATGGACCTTCATACTTGCGAACCAGTCCTTTATGCACTTTGCGAAAGAACCGAAGTTGAGCTGGTTGGAGCTTGACCAGCACCATGTCTCCTTGCTTGAAGTCCAAAGGTCTCCTTCCCCTATCAGCCCACTTCTTCATCTTCTTAGCAGCCTTCTCAAGGTATGCCTGTGCAATCTCCGTATTGCGATGCCACTCCTTGGCCAAATGATATGCAGACGGGCTATTTCCTGTATACCCCACAACCACTGTATGCGGAGTGGAGGGTTGCTGACCAGTGATGATTTCGAAGGGCTCTTGCCGATGCAGAGCTCCATTGCAAGTTGTAAGAGAATTGGGCTATCGAGCAACTTCACCCAATCCTTTTGATTGGCACTCACAAAGTGCCGCAAGTATTGCTCAAGAAGAGCATTATTCTTTCAGTCTGGCCATCAGTCTGGGGGTGAAGACTAGTGCAAAGTATAGTTTGGAACCAAGGAGTTTGAAGAGCCCGTCCAAAATCGTCCCAAGAACCTGGAATCTCTATCACTGATTATGTTCTGAGGGATGCCCCAATACTTCACCACATGCTTCAAGAAAAGTCGAGCCGCCTCCTCTGCAGAGCAATGTAGGGGTGCAGGAATAAAAGATGCCATATTTGGATAACCGATATACCACCACAAGGATCGATCCAAAATCCCCTACCCTTGGCAAACTCGAGAGAAATCCATTGAGACGCTCTCCCAAGGCCGTTCAGGTATAGGTAGGGGTTCAAGGAGGCCACCAGGTTTGCACCACTCTACCTTATCCTGCTAAAAAATGAGACACGTCCGACATACATTCTACCACATCCTCCCCATTTTTGGCCAGTAGTATGCCCGCTCCAAAGAGGGCAAGTGTTCAGTGCATTCCTGGGTGGCCTACCCAAAGAGTGTCATGAATTCTTACAAGAGCTCTCTTTTAAGGTTGCCCACCTGAGGAACATACACCTGACATCCTTTGTGAAGATAAGTCCATCCTCGATCCAGAATCGCCGCGTCTTCCCTTCTTCGATGAGCTGCTTCAGGATCACAGCTGCAGGGTCCTTCAGTAGCCCCTCGAATCTTTGGTAGAAGGGTTGCTTGAACTTGGCTGATTTGACTTTGCTCATCCACCATCAGAGCCGCGAGCTCAGCCTTACGACTTAAAGCATCAGCCACTTGATTCATGCACCCTGGCCTATATTCCAAGACCATGTCAAACTCTGCCAGAAAATCTTGCCAATGGGCTTGTTTGGGAGATAGCTTCTTCTGTGTTTGGAAGTAGCTAAGGGCCACATTGTCTGTCCGAACAATAAATCGTGACCCAAAGAGATAATGCCTCCATACTCTCAGACAGTGGACCACCGCTGTCATCTCCTTCTCGTGGACAGTGTATCGTCTCTCGATGTCATTTAACTTTCAACTTTCAAAAGCCACCGGATGGCCCCTCCTGAATTAGGACCCCTCTAATAGCATAATCGAAAGCATCAGTGTGGACTTCGAATGGCAGTGTATGATCTGGCAGCCGCAGCACTGGCTCCTCCATCACTACCGCTTTCAAGTCCTCAAAGGCTTGCTGACACCTTGAGGACCAATCCCACGATCGGTCCTTCCGCAATAACTCCGTCAAGGATGCAGCATGACGGAAATAAACCCGTAATAAACCGCCTAGAGTAGTTGACAAGCCCGAGGAAGGATCGTAGCTCTGTCACCTTGGTAGGGTCTGCCACTCTTGGATGGCACGAACCTTCTCCTAGTCCCATGCGTATCAGACCGCCCCCAACACGATGGCCCAAGAATAGAATTTCTTCCTGGCAAAGTAATATTTCTCCTTCTTTACATAAAGGGAGTTCTCCCGTAGGATCCCGAGAATAGTCTGCAAGTGTTCCACATGTTCCTCCAATGTTCGAC